>NC_087212.1:21498982-21546482 GCF_015104395.2 Macrobrachium nipponense | reverse complement strand
CAGAGTTCGATATAAGGTCAGTCGTTTCTCCCTTTCTCTCGCTCTTCCTACAAACCACCCAACACCCGACCCCCTCCCACCCCACCCAGCAATTCCCCTTTCATAGCCTTTCCTTTCCTCCCTTCTGCTTCGCTTTCGTTCTTTCCTTCTTTCCCTCCGCGAGCTGAGCCAGATCTCGTCACTCGAATTGGTGGTGGTATAAGGCTCCCTCCATCCCTCCGGTGCTGTGTCATCACTCGATAACTCAGCACTTTTGTGCGTATGAAAGTAAGTGTGTGTGTGTGTGTGTGTGTGTTAAGTGCGTATGCCTGTACGATTACTTGCACGTTTCTATCTGGGAGGGGTCGCTGGGGTAATATGGATATAGCTCTCGGATCCTCAATTCAGTCCCCTTGACTGACGGCCATGTAATATATCTTCATGTCCCGAAAACTGTTCTGCATTTGGTCGTTCACTCTACGAGAAGAGAAAGCTTCCCTACGGATTTCCGTTCGCTGTACAAAATCATTTCTCACTCATCTTTCAGAAATGCATTAGATTCATTTTCCCGATTATGTTTCGCGAATTCGCATGGTTAACTTTACTGAAAACCACTGGATTAATTTAACACGAATTAAACATTAATTTTACTCTCTTTACGGCTCCTTATTAGATTACGCTTATATAAGACAATCCATTTTTAAATTCATACGGATTTGCATACTATGAATTCTCTAATTTCATGATGACTGACGTCATTTCCTCAATAACAATGAGGTTAAATCTACATGGTACATCCAGTAGACATTAATTACATTCAGGAAGCTGTCGAGGCTTACTTAAAGGCAGTTTCAATTGACTTCCTGGGATTGTCAGCTTATGGACGTTACCTCCATGTTTGGGTCCAATCTCATACATAGGGAATGAGATGATTTTCCCAAAACTCATTACACACTTCATCTTTGTGGAATCTTATCCACGTTGTGTGCATGGATGTCACGTGTCAGACATGGACTGTGCCAAGGAAATTTTTTTTATAAAAGGGGTTTGTCTGGATTTAGACGTTCGAAAATGGATGGTTCGCTTACTTCGTTTCAAGGAAACCAGCTTATTTTGTATAAAAGATAGTATATATATGTATGTATATATATATATATATATATATATATATATATATATATATATATATATATTATATATATATATATATCTCGAGCAATGCACACACACACACGCGTGCACACAGGAACCTCAGTAGCTCCAACCTCATTTTACACAGCTAGAGAATACAGTTCAAACCCACTAGGGATAAACCATTTGGGCATATTTCCTGAAAATATCCATTGTACATGTTAAGCTAAGCCGTGAATTATGTACCTAGTGATTTACTTGACTGCGGTGGGTTGCAGTGAGGCCAGACTGGGCACTAAGATAGCAACTGTGTGTACACAAAAGGAAACGTAAAATATGCTAGAGTAACTTCGAGCGATTACTGGGTCACGTTAATAGCAACAGAATTGTTTTAGTTCGGAAAGTGTAATAGTTCAGAAAGTAAAAATCTAAAATGTTTTTTGTTACGAAATATATATATTGTATAGAAAAGCGTAACTATATAAGAAACATCACCATTTGCATCAACAACTGCACTGTTTGGGGGCAGAAACTGCATTGTTATTTAGCTGGGGTTGCAGTAGATGTATTGTTTGTAGCAAGCAAAACGCTCTTTGTATCACTGTTTCTTCTGTTATCACCAGCCACCCTGCTTATTTTAGCAACTACGACTTTGACTAAACACTAGTTTTCAGTGGCTTCTGTGATCAAAACGACCCGTGTGAGAAACGCAAATTTACCACAAAACACTACTCACCAAACAATGTGAAGAATAAAGCGCAAAGAAATTACTTTTAAATTTCCCTTTATTGTCACTGTTTGACAGCCTGCGGGTCTGTCTAAACCCTGGTTTCATCTCCTTTACAATAGCCATGTCCCAGTTCTCTATACTCAGACACCATCGCCTGAACAAGATGTCTCGTGAAACAAAACCTTCGTCGGGTAATTCATCTTGTAGGGGCCTCGCTTTGTATCCTCCCACTTCTTTCTCCTTCGAATCGTCCTCCAAAATCCCACTCGAAACAGCTGCTCTTCTTCCCAGGCAACTGAAAAAGTAAAGTCGTTCCTCCATTTTTCTCAACACGGAACGAAAATTTAAATTTTGACAATACTCCTTCGACGGTGCATTTAAATGGGCAACTTCGCAGGGGGACCTCGTAGGCTCCGAGTCCCCTATTCTCTCTCTCTTTCTCTCTCCCTTTCTCTCCAGTTATATGGTATATGAAGTCGATATCACTACACTTAACATATGGCTTAATGGCTCTTAACAGCTGGTGGAGGTCCATCATGGTTTCTTCTTATGAATATGGAATCCTGACGGGGAAGGAGGATTTTACTGCTCTTTCTGTCGGGTGAGCAGTGTGGGACTTTTGCTTGTCAGTTTGTTTAACAAAAGAAGACTTTGGCGCTACTGGTTTTAGCAAAGGAGGCTGAAACAATCGAGAAGAGTTTGGAGGCGACATCAATGTTGAAGGCGACGATATTTGCAGGGCGTGTGTTTTCATATTAATGGCGTATGTTGAATGGCAAGCAAACATACATGCTTGCATGTGCACTATTTCATTCGCATGTGAAATCACAAGGCCAACGAATCTACAGTGCATATTTCTCTGCCTTGCAAGGCACTCTGAACAGTACAGATTGCAGAATCGTTTCCCTATGTCTACCAAATCGATAAATGTATTAAGATAACGGACAACTCGATATTCACCAAAATTATTGAGCATTATTTGGTTTGACCCAAATGCTTGTTATAGGGCAGGTATTAAATAAGAATAATTCAGCCGGTGATCGTTATTTGTCTACATAACTGCAACATTTCGAGAATGAGCTTACTTGCATTTCTGTTTCATTTGGTAGTGATCCAGTATGTGAATGGGTCTTTGGCTCGTTTATTGAATAATAGGAATGATATACAAAAAGAGGAGTAGAGTTGAAAAAAAAAAGCTAGGGGGGAGATGGACGAACCCGGAAGGAGGCAACAATCCTAAAGAAACCAAGATAAAGCAGGTTTCACGGGCTGCTCCCACCTCATTACGGAAGGGGAGAGAATAAAATAAAACAAAGCGTAGGTAAGACAACCCAAACAACCATAAACTCTGGAAAAGTCGAGCGTCACTTAAGAATCCCTGTCTTTTGCCTCCCCCGTTATAAATAAATCATACACCTACAAAGCACAAGTTCAAACAGATTAGAGCGTGTGAGAGAGTTTCTCGACATGGTCGGGAACACGTCGCAAACAGAACATGAAGCATTTAATGGAAGTCTAATATTTACTTATGGTAATGGAGCCACCGGAGTTAGGAAAGAAGAGGAGGGGGAAGCCAGGGGAAGGGAGGGGGTGCAGCGAATATTAGTTTAGGAAAGGAATCTCCGCCGCCTGGGGAGAGGATGCTGAACGGGGGAAGGGATCCGTGGGGAAAGAGAGAGAGAGAGATAGAGAGAGAGAGAGAGAGAGAGGCTGGCTCAATGATACCGAGAATTCTTCCTGTTGCCCGATTGTTTGCTAAAAGAAACCCTTCAACCGTGCGGGGAAATTCCACAAGCTAAGGGATGTGAGCTAATTGAATTCGCCAGAGTATTAGTGGGGAAATTCGCCTGGGCCTGAAGGTTGATATCCTGTGGCCGCAGGAAAAATTCCCTGACTAGTCATAATACTTAGGGGGAAGTCGCAATCTCCGAGAAACTAATATTAGCAGTATAGCAGTAACAGCAGCCGGTATCTGATGAGACGACACTTGAATGTTTTTGGCTCCTGTCTCTTCGGTATTCAACACTGACGCAAACCGATGAACAACAGGGCTCTAGAGATCTGCCTATATGACCGCTGATAAGCCTAGAGTAAGTCCGGCTGAAACAAAAGAAGTGTATGAAGACTCCTTTAATCAAAACGAATTTCAGTCACTACAACGGTCTCAGAATAGTGCAGTAGGCTTGAAACTAATTCCTTCACGCTCCAGTTCTTTAGAACAAAAGGTTACCGTACGGTTTTTTTTTTTTTTTTTTTTTTTTTTTTTTACAAAAGTGGGTATTTGATCCTCCATCCGCCCTAGTTAGTTTGACAAAAGTTAGTCTGGTTTGGATTTCAAGAACGTGGAAAAGTTGGACACTAATATTTATGATGGTTTCAGCAAAGTTCAACTACGGAGAGAGAGAGAGAGAGAGAGAGAGAGAGAGAGAGAGAAAAAAACATAAATCCTTGTCTCATGTTTGACCGCCTTCGGAAGCTTCCAGAGATCAACAAAGGAATCTTTATCGAAAGCATCCAGATAAGCAAACAAACCGCGGTCGAAAAAAAAAAGTTCAGTCTAGGATATCTTACAAAACACAAGAGGTACAGATTTACAAACGATACAAACACTGATCGTCCGGTGAAGGTTCCCAAGCGACAAGATATTAAGCAAGAATTATTTTCAGAATACGACTTTTATACCAGTCCAGCTTCGGAATGCATTAATTCTTTAAGTGACATGTTTTTGTCTCAATTTCAAAATCTACCCAAGCAATGAGTTAGGATTGTAAAGGGCTAAAGTATCGATTCTCTGTTTTATTTATATTCCTACTAAATACAGATTTATTACAACACGTACGACTAATTTCCCCGATTACCCGCAGTTTTTATATCAAAATTTGGTAACCCAAAACACAGTCTAATAAAAAAAAGAAAGAAAATGGGAGACCAACCAATAAGTTTTTTCTTTCGTCCAAGTGTTAAAGAAAATGGAAGGAGGGGAGGGAGAGGGGGAGGGACTCCAGTGCTCTTAAACCATACCATTGAGTGGTGATTCATCTGTTTGTATTGTCTTTGAAATGAAGGAAGGAAGGGACTTGGTCATCCAGTACGAATGGAAATCGATTGAAGCACTCGAAACTTCTGGCACTTATCCCTCCCTTCTCTCGTTCTTGGCAAGCATATATATATATATATATATATATATATATATTATATATATATATATATATATATATATATAATATATATGAAACACACTTATACGTACAAACACAGACGCATGTACCTTGATACTTAACCATAAATGTACATTGTAAAAATGGAATATAATTGTGTATCGGCAAAAAGAAAACACACACATACATATATATATATATATATATATATATATATATATATATATATATATATATATATATATATATATATATATATATATATATATATATAAGCAGAAAATGTTGTGGAAATTCGAGGATAACCCTTGCAATCAAATTCACCTCATCTAGGGAGAGTTGGTGATAATCACAGCGCGAAGCAATTTACTCAAACTTTTCCTGAGGCTGATTTTATATTCTTTCAAAGCTCATTACGGGCAGCTCTCCCCTCATTTATGCATGGAAAACTTTTTCGGGTTTGCAACAAACAGTTCAAGTTCAGCAACCTCAATACTGTGTGTATTCAGTGGTTCAGATACACAAAGATACACAAACGTGGAAAATATGGTGTATCTTAGCAAAGATGTGAATTACTCTCCAAAAGAAGCTTCTGAACTTTAATTGCAGTTTAAAATAGAACAATAATTTTCTTCATTTTCGCAATTCTTTTCTTTACATACAATCTTTCTCGGTATTTTCCTTTCAAGTTCTTTGCTTTATTTTAACTTTATAAATGGTATGCTTTAAGCTAGTTAAATTAACGTTAGTCAGACGACAAATGTATTTGCCATAAATTATATATATATATATATATATATATATATATATATATATACTATATATATATATATATATATATATATATGTATATTATATATGTATGTGTGCGTGTGTGTTATATACATTTATGTATATACTCTTGAATACATACATATCTTGTCAGCTTTCCTTAGAAGCATTCAATTAAAGCATCTCAATGTTCATTCCAAAACCTGCTACAGTAATAACGCCCTTAAGCTTTTAAAAAAAAACATGTGTCATCTTGATAGGTCTCTACACGAAGAACCAGGCACCATCTGCACCTTAGATTTGTAATTCATACTCGAGCAAGAATTGTCATTTCATCAGAAGCAACATTCTTGGTTGAGGACTGGAATATGGAAAGGCTTAAAGAAGACACTTGGTATATATAGTTATCTGCTGATTAGAGTATCCTATCTTTGGGGTTTCCCAAAGAATTAGCAGATACGGATTTATCGTTCACTAGTTAAGTGGAAAAGGCCAATCCATGACCCGTTTCGACTTAGACAACAAAATTAACGACACACCCATATGCGGGATAATGAAATCTGGGCCTAAACGTCTGACAATTACGGGAATGGTTGGCCCAGTGATTAGGGAAATGGATTCAAGGGAAGACTTTCCGGATACTATTATTCAAAGAGCAAAGGTTTCAACGAATTGCAGAGACAAGGCGAAGGAAGCGACTAGGGGGTGGGGAAGGAAGCGAACCTCTCGATTGAGAGAGAGAGAGAGAGAGAGAGAGAGAGAGAGATCCAAGGCGAATACATTTGAATAAAAGCTCCTGGGGTAGCAGGGATTTACGCTGGAGGTGAGGGGTATAAGAGAAACTAGGGAATAGGATCTAATCCCCCTCCCCTGTGTGGAATTCATGAATATGGATTCCCAACGCAAGATTACATCAGGTATGAGAAGAATTAAAACTAATTGTTGTACAGGGAGGAGGGATCTTGTAGGGGGAACATCCAGGAGGCTTATCTATCTATATTCGAATGCAACAAAAATAATCATATGTTTCAGGGAGATCATTGAATTTCACCACACTGAATTTACATGATGAGTCTTTGCGTCATCTTTAACATTCCAGCGAAAGACTTCTTATGCAACTGAGGTTTTACTTCGCTAATGATATTCTGCAAAAGGAAAATGCATATCCAAGTGAGTACAGTCTCCCTTCGACCAGATTATGCAAATTCGAGATACACGTGTTCTTGGAGTCTAATGCTGCATCACCCTTTCCATTTTACCAAAATTAAATGATCAGTTGCTGGATAGGTTATTAAACAGGAATTATGCGAGGGAAATCAAAGAAAGATTAATGGTAAATAATACAATTGGTCGTTTGCGAGTAGTGATAACAATGTACATAAAACAATAACTCACAGAGTGTATACATACACGCTCTCTCTCTCTCTCCTCTCTCTCTCTCTCTCTCTCTCTCTCTCTATATATATATATATATATGTATATATAATTTGTGTGTGTGTTGCGTTTTAATATGATTGATCTTAAGTGTCAGAAACAGTTACATCATATTTTCTTAACACCAGCGTGTATTCTCTCTCTCTCTCTCTCTCTCTCTCTCTCTCTCTCTCTCTCATATGCATCTGGGGAAAATGGGAATAGGGGCGATAGGCGTCATTTCTCACCCCTCACACCTGAATCTGCTTTGCGTCTCCCTCGGCCCCTCTTTTCCCCTCTAAGGGGTTTTTAATGTTGTGTCTTAGGCTTTACTCTCTCTTTACACATTTTTCTTCTCCGTCTGTGTATCTTAACAAATCCTCTTTCCTCTCGTATCCCTCCCCACTTCGCCCCTCGATCCAGACCCCACATATCCAGGGGCCATACACGGGTTTGGGAAACGGGAGGAGGAGGAGGAGGAGGAGGAGGAGGAGGAGGAATAAAGGATTGCAAGTTGATGAAAGATGATGAGAGGGAGAGAAAGAGAAACGGGTGGTTATTTGTTTAAAGGGGAGGCTCCTATTGTAAAATATTCGCACGCAGACTGAGACACGAAACAATTAAACTTCAGTAGTGAGGAATCAGGGCAAACAGTTGCGGACATGGGCGTGGGGGTGGTGTGGTGGATGAGACGGTCAGGGCGGGTTAGCCACCCAAAGCGGGGTGAACAGAAAACCGAAGAGTTGGAAGTGGTTAGTGATTTGAAATAGAGGGAAGGATTCTCGGAGCTATTTGGCTTCTTTTACCCCTCCATCGACCTCAGGAGATGAGAAAGAGAGAGAGGGGGGGGAGAGGAGGGTGGAGTGATGGTGTTGGATTCAGTAAACTGGAAAAGAGAGAGAGAGAGAGAGAGAGAGAGAAGGGGGAAGCCAGTGATCCGGACGAGATCTGTCTTTTCATGGGAGATCATCTACTCCTTATTGTTTTATTGTTGTGGCGGCCATTATCATTATTTCTCCCCTTGACGTATTTATTGATATTATAGCTTTCTTTTTTTATTATGTGGGAGCCGTTTTTTCTATTGGATGTAGACCCCCTCCGTCATTTAACTGGCACGTGACTCAGGCTTCCTATGGGTATATAATTGATTTTCACTATAAAAGAATAATTGATTCTTTCAAATGGAATATTACTGAGTCCCTCACAACTGTCAGTGACTTTATATTTTTTATGGTTTTTTATGATTAAGTTTACAGAAAAATAAGCTGTCATGGAAAAAGAAAGTGATCAAATTCAATTAGACTTAAAACTGGCAGGCCAAAAACATGTGCCTTTTGTTTTCTAAAGGGAAATCTTTATCTAAATTTACTCTTTTCCCAAGGCTACTCTAATTGAGATCGTGTTCAGATATATTGCCTTATGGGGAGACTTCTAAATTCACTTGAAACTAGTTTTTTTTTCTGAATCGTTCTTACCCGTTTATCGTCTCATGCTATGCTAATAGAATTGTTGCATTATGAGAGAGAGAGAGAGAGAGAGAGAGAGAGAGAGAGAGAGAGAGAGACCAGAGAGCCATATAACTTTCATGTCGGGGTGGTAACACACGTATGTACGTTACTTGCCACAACCACATACTATAAAAATTCGCTTACAATTTTGCTCCGGGCTTATAAATCAGGCATTCCTTTACAACGAACACCACAAAAGCCTTCTTTTACGAGAGGTCTAATGCATCATAAAACGTTAATCTTGAAAGCCAGATTTTCATAAACATTCTAGAAACTGCGTCGCTTTTTAATGGTCATGATAACATGAAAAATTAATCTTGCTCTTGACGACCTGAAATTTGTTACTTTAAAGTTTTTGTATTTTTTCAGGATCCTGTTAAATATAGGTAATTGAAATCGTCCACGGGAGAACTAAATGCAAAGTGAATGTTGATGAGGTCTTGTCAGGTGAATTTGCAGTAAACAGGGGGTGCTACAAAGGGGATTTTTTTCTACTTTTTTCTTTTTGGCAACTCATAGATCTTATCATGAAAAAGTGGTCGGAGATCGAAGAGAAGGTTTAGTCTTGGGTAACGTCAGAATGTTAACAGACTTTGAATATGCAGACGATGCAGTTTTAATTAGAAAAACGCCACAAAATTTACGAAACTTGCTCAAGAGAATACATTATAGATTCTCTCTCTCTCTCTCTCTCTCTCTCTCTCTCTCTCTCTCTCTCTCTCTCTCTCTCTAAGAAAAACAGAAGTAGAGAGGACAAGGATGAAATGCCACTAGATGGAGAAAGGCTTAATAAGGTTGACTCTGTCAGATATCTAGTACAGGTTCTCTCGAGTTGGAATTTATTGAAGGATTAAAAAAGGCAAATCGAACAATGAGTAAACTGAATAAGATTTGTAAACCAAACAGATTAAACTGCACACGAAATATTACATGCAAGTCCATTACAATCTATTACTCTACGAATATGAATCAAGGCATGGCAACAAAACTAATATCAGGATACACTAATAACTGATGCCATAGAGGGAATAACGGATGGTCCATATGTAGCTGAGATAATGATGAAAGGGAGATGGTGTTGGCTTCGACATGTCCTTTGCACAACCCTTGGGAAAATAGTACATGACAGTAGGTCACCACAAGAGTTGGCAGACCCATGCCTACTTAGGTGACTACTAAGAGAAGGGCGATAGACAATGAGAGGAGATTTGTAGAAAACAATACTAAGCAAAGGAACGAGAGGAGAGGCTGAATTTCACAGAGGCCCTTTTCGTCACGTAGCGTTGGATCAGATGGTGATTTCAGGGGAGAGGGAAGCAGCTATAGCAGAATACACTTAAATAAATAAACTACGCATAATAAAGGTTTAAAACATCATCGACATCATCTGATCAATGTTCAGCGGCAAAAAATCAATACTACAGAACAATATAACTTGTTACAGCATTGATATTACTTACTAAACACGGTTTTTAATTTCTATAAAAAAAATAAAAAATTTCGCTAAAAACAATAACAACAACAACAACAACAAAACAATCTGACTTGCATACTAAAATTCTCTTGACAGTTAAAATAAATTATTGAGCCCCTTTTGTCCCATCTAAAAAAATTGGTTATTCGCTGTGTTTTATCCTTTAAAAAAAAAAAAACACGATGGCTCACAATACCGAATTAGCTGCTCTTGTGTGATAACTTGGCTCCAGAGTACTGTGGCTCCCCTGCTATTTTTCCCATATGGATATATTTGCTTTCACATAAAAGCTGGATACAAACAAAGCCAAGTTATGTGAAATTCAGAATGGATATTTGGTCATAGGCACTGAGGCACTTAATCATGAGAAAATCTACATAGGTATCTTTTTTTAATCAAAGCACCATTTAAGGGAATGTCGGTACGAATCTTTTATGAAAAGGAAACGTTAGCATATAATATCGCTTCATATCAATTAATTAGTTTTTCCTGGACGAAAATCTATTAATATTTCCGTCATTTTCTCACTGACTTCTTTTCATCTAACCCACATCTACAGTTGAAAAAGTATTCGTTGGCCACAAAAATATTTAGCTTGACCATAAAGTCTTTTCAAAAATGAACATAAATAAAAATAGAACTTTTACCGGTGTGCATTTTACTTTATTCTCTAACCCCCTTTTTTTTTATTCAAGGAAATAGAAATGTATGATTTTTATTAACTGCATCGCAAACGGAATATATTTAACGAATAAAAAACTCTTTAACATTCCTAACTGCTGTAAAACAGACGAGAGAAAGGATTTATATAAAGAATGGAATGAAAAACGGATTTTTGAAACTTTACGCTCTGGGATTCTGATGACCCTTTTTTTAATCACTCCCCCACACCACCGCCCCCCCCCCCCCCCTCCATGCCCTCCCCCCAAAAATAAGGAACATGTCCGATTATACAAATAGTAGCAACTAGGAATGGATAATGGATATTCATATAATACAGATATATATATATATTAGTAATATTAATATATTATATTGCAAATTTATACATATATAATATAATAATGTAGATATATTATTATATATATCATATATATATATAATATCATAATATAATTTAATATATATATTATATATAATATATATGGTATTATATATATTTATATATATATGTGTGTGTGTGTAAATATATATATATATATATATATATATATATATCTATATATATATATAGATATATATATAGAGAGAGAGAGAGAGAGAGAGAGAGAGAGAGAGAGAGAGAGATGGGAAAGATTGCGAGAAATACTGTAATCATTCACTGAGTTCTTCCCAACGGAGCTCATATTGCAGATGCATCTCTGCGTCCATAACTCATAAATAACCAAACTTTTCAATATCATAGCATCAGGAAAAATTATAGCCTTCAAAAAAGTTTTGCAATAATTTCTACGCTCGGTTATTCAGTTTTCATTCCAATATTAAATATGAATTCACTAATTGCAAATGTAAATTTACTCCAGTTAAATAATTTCTAGTTGTCAGTCAAGAGGATAAAAGGCAAACTGTTCACAAGATATGAGCACAAACACCAAAATCCATAAAAAATGTTCAGTGAATCATTTTGGAGGTTCTTTTTAATTCAACCCCAATGAAAAAGAAATTTGTCTGTCAAAAATTGATGTAACGTGACAAGATCTATCTCTTAGCGTTAAAGTAAGAGGGCCTGTAAATATATATATTTAAAAATCTATTATTATAACTTGAAGTTTTCACGTACAACTTGACAAGACATGGATTGCATTGGGCATGTACTCCGACCCCAGCACGAAATAAAACAAAACAGATATTTCCTCATTATTCTTTTTAGAACATTAAAAAAATAATTAATTTAGACAGACATGCTCCAATCGTAGTTCTACTTTAGGAGACTTCTTCAGCTATCGGCGACTTCTCTCTCTCTCTCTCTCTCTCTCTCTCTCTCTCTCTCTCTCTCTCTCTCTCTCATTCCATTTCTCTCTGAGGAGGGAAAAACCCGGAGAAGTGATCTCTTTTGGAAGTCAGGAAACAAACGCCGGGAAAAAGGGATTAAGTCTGACAACGGGAGAGAAAAAATCATTGTAGAGGATTATATTTTATCAAGGGAGGAAAGAAAGTTTCGCAAAAATATCATGGGAATAAAAATGAGATTAAAAACTTCACGACTCAAAAGTTATGGAAATTTACTCGACCTGACAAAATGTTTATTTCGATTTCAACGGGATATGGAAATTGGGGGATTTTTTCTCCGAAGTGAGAAAAGAATTTCGGGTTGAAAAATTGCCTGGGGTCAGTACTCTCTCTCTCTCTCTCTCTCTCTCTCCTCTCTCTCTCTCTCTCTCTCTATATATATATATATATATATATATAGATATATATATAATATATATATATATATATATATATATATATATATATATATATATATATATATATATATGCTTAAAAAATCACAGTAGATGCACGTGACTTCATAAATAAGCGAATTCACAGGAAAATGATAGTCAGAAATCCAAGAACTTTCGTCTTTACTCAGACATTGTCAAGGAGTAAAGACGAAAGCGCTTGGATTTCTGACTATCATTTCCTGTGGAATTCGCTATATATATATATATATATATATATATATTATATATATATATATATTTATATATATATATATACATATGTATATTCAATCCTGAGAAATTTGTCTCCCAATAAAACAAAAGAAAAAAATGAAAGATAGGAAAGTTTGTAATAGGAATTACAAGTATTAAACACGCAAAGGTGTATGACAGAGAGAGAGAGAGAGAATGAGAGAGAGAGAGAGAGCTTTTGTCAGGAAATTGTTTTTCCACTTATGTAGAGGCTTTCCATCACAATGGTAGGCCTAAGACATGGAGAGGCTGGAGCAAACTTATTTCAGACTAGGATTAGGTAAGGCGAATATTAGCCAAGGGCGAAGATTGGACCACAATCCCTTCCCAGGACTCCCTCCCTCCCTCCCTTCACATCACTCCCGTCTCAAGCATCCATATCTGAACCCCCAACACGTAAAGGTGGAGGGGGGGGGGTGTAGTTTGGTCGAAGATACGACAAAAAATATGAAAACACAATACCCACCGTTTTTGTCGTTGTATTCAACATTTTCACATCTATTTCCCGAAATGCCTGTGACATAAGATTCCGGCCAGAACATCCGATGCTCTGTGCAATAAACAACGGTCAGATAATATAATGAATAATGACAAAATATTCCTTTTGTTATTTATTTATTTACTATCACTCCCAACATGGTAACCTGACTGACTGCCAGTATTGCATTTTGATAATTCTTAATTAATTTTTAACGAAACATTAGTATTATCCTTATCAATTATGACAAAGGGATATTATGATGAACATAATGGTTACATGAATAATGAAAACACTACAAGAAAGGAACAGCGCAACAAACCAAGTCTTCCCGTAAAAAAATAGACGAAAAAAAAGAAAGAAAACAAAAAAGCCGAAGAGCCAGCCACCAATTAAAGCAACCCGTATCAGCAAACAACGCCAAAACAAACAAGCAAACAAATGAGGGGAAATCAGGAAATCTGGTCCCTTTTTATTTAGGCCGAAGGGAAAATACTCTACGGACAACAGATGATAATTCAGTTTGGTTCCTTTGTCATCTGCGGGGCAAAATAATGCGATGCACTTCTTTTGTAGCAAATGAAGTCTCTTTGACGGAAGGAAGCGATGTGTGTTTCCTTTTTGGAGGAAAATAGGCTGCAGTATCTTTCAGAAACAAATATAACATGATTTAGACACTGGAACAAGAATACTTTTTTCCATTTTATGCAAAAGAAATGACAGATTTTTTATTTTAAATTAATCTAAACGACACAATGGTGAATGTGGTTTATTCATCTATTTTTCATTAAAATTTAATCGAAGGAATTTATTGGATATCTCGTGAAAATAGAAACGCTTCCTATTTTTTCCCAGATATGAATAAAATAAAGGATTCTGTCGCATCCTATGATTACAATTTGGTTACGAATTACTTTATATATATAATATATATAATATATATATATATATATATACTATATATATATATATATATAATATATATATATATATAATACACACACACACACACACACACACACACACACACATATATATTATATATATATATATATATATATATATATATATATATATATAATATATATATATGCATACACACTGAAGACAAAAGCATATAAAACGGGGTAGACATAAATAAAGGTGTCCACATCTACTTGAAAGACAAACAGTGTAAAGCGCGAATGTTATTTAATCCGTGATAAGGAGATATCTTGAAAGTGCACGGAAGATCCTATGAAAACTGAATAAATTCAACTCTCTAGGTACACAAACTGCGGGTGGACTTCGGCGCAGAGTAAAATACAGAGCACTGATATCTATCACAACTGAAGCTCAAAACATTTCAAAACATAGCAACGGGATCCTGAATGCAAGGTCGAGCGCCTGGGGAACACAGAAAAATACATATTCAAGCGCTTTTTCAAAGATACAACGAAGGTTTCCAAAGAAAGGGAAGAGATTTCATGGAATATGAGATGCAAATCGGATGAATACAATGAATACACGAATTTCACTTTTAAATGAATGAGTGAATGACGTGAGTAGAATTATCTAGCATTGACTTCACATCTCGTTCTGTCCAAACTTCATACATATTTCATTTTTTTTAAATTTGTAAAGGTATATTGATTTATAAATTGGCTTACATCTTTTCTTTATATCACATTCTTCCTTTTAAATCTTCCTTTTAGCATTCACTTGGCGTATGACTATTAGAGCCAGGACGTCAGACACAGCATTCAGTAAATCAAGTGAATTTCAAAAGAGCTATGGGTCTAAGACTCTTCTCTTCTATCGGTAATATCTCTTCCCCTTCATAACGAAGGGAAATTTTCCGATGGGAATTTGTATGTAAACATAACTTCAAATTATTCCAGTGACTAGAGATATGTATCCAGATAGCAGATCTGTGCTCGATCCCTCCTATGCAAGTCAACAAGGGAATAACAGCTCAATTGACAACGCGGAAAATTGAATACAAATATGCATAAGCGGGCAGAGAGAGAGAGAGAGAGAGAGAGGAGAGAGAGAGAGAGAGAGAGAGAGAGGGGGGGGGGAGGTAAGTCTATTTGAATCAACACAGAGTAGGCGTACTAACTGGCTACATTGAGGACTTCTCAGCAAGAAGTTTTCTGCTCTTTATCAGGACTTTCGTGTCCTAGAGCCATTGCCTACCAGTAATAACAGTAAAGAGCAATAAAATCTATGATAACGATTATAAGGACATATCTAATTTAGACATGCACACCTATGAAGTTAAACATTTCACGGCAGTTTCACTGCCAAATCAGTTGTTGCCGAAGCACCAAGGCTCAGGAAGGAAAAACTGCTCAAAGATTTTTCCTGATAACTCCAATTCTTTCCAACCGTAGCCTCCTTCATCACCATCTTCATTATAAGCTCCATCATCATCATCACCATACTTCCAGCAGTCCTGCTGGATGGCTTTCCATTATTTCTGCTGGATATGATTTACTTCCGTCGCAAACAAAGTCGCTTGAAAATGCTAGAAATCTTCCCCTAAATAAACGACGCGATTTCTGGGCAATCGACGTCCCTGGGATTGGAGTCTGGAACTTGATGGGGGTTCTTGGAAGGAAGGAAGGAATGAGAGAGAGAGAGAGAGAGAGAGAGAGAGAGAGAGAGATCATTAATGGCGGATGGAAACATAATACCTTGGAGTATCTGAATTAAATGAGCTCTTATTTTATTGCTTTTCCATGTTGGCTTATTTCCAAGGCAAACTCTTCTCCGTAAAGATGATTAGATTTCATATAGAATCTAATTGCCCGGGCATTTACTCATTTCGTACCCACAAGCGACTCTCTCGCCCGCACGCAAGTGCTTATTCGTACCCTTTAGTTTCCCTCGAGCTTAAAAATGATAACCCTCTTCGTGCTTATTTTTTTCTCTTAGAGCTTTTACATGGCAGGATGTGTGAATCCATTAGTCTTAAACAAACATTCAAATGCATTTTTGCTCCGGAGGTGGACTGAGGGTGTAGGGTAGAGGGGAGGGGGGGGGGGGGGGGGGGGGGGGGTGGGAGAGGGAGGGGGTAAGAGAATGAAGAGGGGGGGGGGGAAGGGGAAGAGGGATGAGCTGAAGGGTTGAAGAGCATTTTCCAATTTCCCGGTGAGGGCTCTTCCTTTCTCTTCATGGATCTCTTGTGGTCTGGTTACCTCCTCCTCCTCCTCTGGGGTGTTTGAACATGACTGCTCTTCCAGTACATCAAACTCGACTTTTGACTCTTTCTTCTTCAAACAAAGAAGAAGGGCTTCTCAGAGTATTGTGTGCTCCCCTTGTTTCGAACTACAAAGCCACTTGATTAATGGATTCTTCATATTTATTGCTGACTAATGATGCTCTTTGAAGAAAAACGTTCCCCGAATTGTGGGATCACTTCGTCAATTGTCTGATGTTTTCACGATTTGCGCTATTTCCAAATTTCTTTGCTTCCCATTTCCATTCCGGTCCTTTCGCAATCTTCCTCCAGTGTCAAAATTCCGCGTCGTTTATTCGAATTTCCATTAACTGGTTATTCATTCTGAAGGACCATTCATTTCTTCCACAGCTGATGAAGAAAAAATCTAAATGCAAATTCGAAATCTTTTATTCATGATGCTTCCTTGCCTCTCATGCAATACTATTTGATAAAGTTACATACTCGAACCTCCCGCTGTTATTCACTTTTAAATATTCATTCATTCTTGTTACTCACCGTTACCTGTTCTCCTTTCTGATTAGCGAGTACCCGCCTGGCATACCGTGCTGTCCCTATAATTCCGTCTGGTGGAAAACCGAACCTCACCTGCAAGAAGAGAAAATAGAATATATTAGAGTGAAATGATTACGAAATTGCAAGAGAATATTCTGCTTGGGGTACATAACGAAATCTTACGAATTAACCTTAATCAAGACATGCCGGCTCTTCATATTGCATTAATTTCCTAAATAATCTGCTCCTCCTTTGAACATTCGGTGATTCGCCATGGAAATATTCTCTTCATATCATTCCCTTGACTTCCAGGTCTTTTCATCATCGGTATTTTTATTTACATTCCAAAGCCACCGATTTCAAGTTACTCTGAATAAAGGACAGAATTTCGTATATATATATATATATATATCTCTCTCTCGAATCCTATATTTTTATGCCGGTTGAGAGGCTCCCTATTTAGATCTCGCCTGATAATCTTTATTTCATTTCCAGATTTTTCTACATTCTGCCGCGCATTCAGAATTTCCATTCAGCATGAAATTTGCTCGCTATCGGGATCTTTCACCAGTTAATTCGAGAATTAACAAAGAATAAGTCTTCCCTCTTTCCGAACATCATATCTTCCTTTTCTTAAACATCCAAACTGTTTTCATTCGTCACAGATTATTTTTTCTCATCAATATGATAATCTCTTTCCCTCTCGCGATTCAATCCGTGGCATTAAAAGATTAAAAAGTCCAAGATCGAGACATCTGGGGAAAAAATAGCTTCAATCATTTTGCAACGTTCAAAAGAGCACTTTGATAAAACCCTTTTCCTTGCCTTGTTGGATCTATCGTCACCAAACTCCATTACACGAATATTATTACTTGGGTATTTCAGTGTCTGCACCATTGGAAGTTCATCGGTATTCACAGAATTTCAGATCTGCAAATTATCTTTCCGTTCCACTAACTTCCATTCACCTGTCCTTGAATTCTTCTGGCCTATTCTTATTCTCTCTCTCTCTCTCTCTCTACCCTATTTCCCACATGGATTTTCCTTCCATATTTCGCCTTCCTTCGAAAAAAGCCTCACTTACCGGACCGGGGGACGGTCTGGGGAAAGAGAGAGGAGAGGAGAAGGGGGAGGAGAAGGGGGAATGACGCCAGAAGCCTTACCAATAAGCTGTCAAGAGCCACAATAAGATGATCCATGGAACAGGGAAATTTCCTTTTTGGACGGCCTCCCAACTTCCCTCCCCCTTCCTCGCCCCCGCACTCCCCACCCACGACCACGTCAGCCTTCTAAGAGTTATCCACCACACCACCCATCTTCCTTCTCCTCCATTACTTCCCACCCTACCACCACCACCCACCACCCCCGCCCCCACCCTCTTCCCCGAGAAGCTTTCATCTGAATCCCCCAAAGATTACAATGCATCGTCTTCCTTGATACAAGAACACAAAGACGACGTTGCAGCGCTAAGCATCAGTGGAATGGAGTGACTGAAGTATGGGAATATGAAACACAAGAAATGTTAAATTTTTTGACATGTACGGGAACGTATACGTACATTTACTGCAAGAGCTATCAGTAAACAATTCAGCACCATGCACTCTCGTGTATAGTTTACATAAAAATACTCAGGTGCAATACAGAAAGTAAACACTTGGCCCTTCAATATATACGAGAATTTCAGTATGCATTTATTGGTACACTACAAAATGAGGTTACCTAATGCTTTCGAGTATATTTAACATTCATCAGAATAAAAAAAAAACCCTCAAGACCGTTTTTAAAAAACAAATAAGCAAAAGCGCTAGGTGCTGATTTGTTTCTTCCTGGCGTCTGTCGAACATTTGATTACGTAATCATCAGCTTAGGCTACGTTCATGCACAATACACCACCTTCCGTTTTGCGAAGAAAGGGGAATCCTCGTCAAAAAAAAAGAAAGAACTAATCATTAACTTTAATTTCATGTCAATGAAACGGTGTTCCTATAGCTATGAAAATATCTAGCATCACTATAGGTATAGATTTAAGCATACATATCACACATCCTGATACATAAACATCAAATACTCAAAAAATATAACGAACTACACTCCTTATACGAGTATAGCTTAACATCCTTTCAAAAAGACACAGGTTAGTGAATAACTTTTATCGTTCGTATAAAATTGATTTGATCAATTTCATCATCACTGCTATGAGACTGATTATGTGTAAAAGCTCATGAATACATGGAATGCAAAGTACTTAGTATACTGTATAGCACACAGTACAAAATACAGGAAAAGGAAATTTAAATAAGGTTGATGCGGGGCCGCCCCCGAGAATATTCGAGTAATATCTGCTCGTAAGAAAAACAAAACTAAACCGCAACACTTGAGCCATGAAGGATTCACTTTCGGAACGCCCGCCGACTGAGTAGACAAAAACCTCTTTGAACGGAATCAAGATTAATAAACAATGGGGCGGAGGGTAACGAGAGCCCCCTGACGCTTACCTGAGAGAGCGAGAGAGAGAGAGAGAGAGAGAGAGAGAGAGAGAGAGTAAACAAGTGGATGATGCATAAGGTCGAACAAATGGAAGAATCTGCATCAACACCTAGACCCCTTGATGCGATCGCAGTCTCTCTCTCTCTCTCTCTCTCTCTCTCTCTCTCTCTCTCTCGATTGAACCAAATCGCAATAGAGCGTTTTCTGATATCGGGTGGAATATGAAGGAATTCCGGCTCTCTTTATCTTGAGAAGAAGGAATATGAGCCGAGGAGATTACCTTCATCGCCATCCCCTCATTTTGTGGTGATTATACTCGGGTGGATCGAAAGTATGGATGTATGTGCATGTAGATGTATATGCATTCATACATATAATAATAATAATAATAATAATAATAATAATAATAATAATAATAATAATAATAATAATAAAACGTAAATTACTTAGCACCTCTCAGCGCATGCCAACTTCAGAGTAAAAGTTTAATTCAGAAGAAACTAAATTGTGTACATGGTACACATTAGCATAAATCCTTATTCTTTACATACAAAACTGCTAAGCAACACAAACGTCCCAGTACGGGATACTGCCAAACTCTTTACAACTTCTGCTTTACATACTTTAGCGTTTATCGTCTGGGAATGTAAATCTGGAGAAAAATAACCATTTCTTAACTCGAAGTTTTCGAAAAGACGCTGTGAAGGAAAGTGTAGCTAAGTTTCTAAAATTCCATGATGGGATTACAGGGACACAAGGGAGCACTTGTGGGTACAGGAGGGTTACAAGAGGGAATAAAAACAACTTGTTTTTATTTAAGGGTTTGAAGAATGAAAACAGATTGTTTGAGATGTGCTGCATGACGGAAGAAAAATTCATGCAGCAAAAGTACATATGTAGAGATGTATGGGGTAGTCAGAAGATAGGGATAACAAAAATTGAGGCAGAGAAGGTAAGAAAGAGTTTTATGGAGTAAAAAGAGGTTCTACATGGAAGAGAATGCCGAGAAAAGGGTTAATAAAAGAAACGGATCTTATAAATAACCTTATAAAAGGAAATAATTTGTGAGGTCAGATTTAATGTTGGGTCGATGAACTAAATATTTTGCAGTTTCGTTAAATCTTGAAGAAGGAACTGAATGACGAAAAAGAATAAAAGGCTTAGTGTAAGTTTGAGACTGCTTGTCGAAGTTTTGTTACTGTTGAGGATATGAGAAAGGGCAATTCAGGAGATCTTTGAAGAACAAATAATCCCCAGGAATTGATGGGATTACAGGTGAGTTGCTTATGTTTCCTCTCTGGAGCAGTTTCCTGTTAGAGAAAATAGTTTTGTGTTGAAATCTATATCTACCATATGCCTTTGTCTCTTAGAGCGGGTGGCTCTTGAAGGTGTAGACTCGGAAATTCTTATGAGATGAGGCTGCTGGCCCCACGCCCTATTCTACCAGAGATACTATCAAACTAAAAAGTACATATTCAGCAGCTGAGATATATAGGTCACCCAAGAATATAAACAAAGAATATCTTGAAAAAAAAAATGAAAATATTAAGAAATGCAACTAAATTGTGCAAAGTGAAATTCAAGTTTGATGAGAAAAGTGAAACAGCTCAGAATTACAAATTCATTGTAAGTAACCTAAGACGACAATCCCAATAACCATCTCATAGGGATCTCCACCTTAGGGCTTTTAACTACTTTTACGAAGGGCTTTAGCTTGAAAAATAAATGAATCCATTAAAATGGGCCAGGCTGCTTCTCTTTAAGAATGAGCGTGGAATTTGTTTGAATTTTTCTTATGTAATTTCGTTTGTAACACTCATTACCGTAAATATAAATATATATACACACACGCACACAAATATATATAATATATATATATATATATATATATATATATTATATATATATATATTGAGAGAGAGAGAGAGAGAGAGGAGAGAGAGAGATTATGGATGTTATAAATGCGTTAATGCAAGAGTTGAAAATACGGCATGTCCTTTCTTAAAGAAGTGTTGTACAAACATAGGATATAACTAAGATCGGAAACATTGGGTGCGTATCTTTATTCTGCAAAGAGACCTGAAGGAGAGAGAGAAGAGAGAGAGAGAGAGAGAGAGAGAGAGAGAGAGAGAGAGAGAGAGAATAAATCTTCCACCAAAATCACCCTACAAATCCACTTTGAGCAGTGGCATAGAATTGAAGGCTTGAGGTTGAATTCGGAGTAGAGGCCCTCTCCCTCGTTCTGTCTCTGTCTCATACAGGCTCCCTTCCATTTCTTAAAAACTGAGAACTATTAAAAAAAAAAAAAAAGACAAAATCCTTACCTATCGAATGCACAAATTTCTCCTTACGCTATTGTTAAGGAGCTAAAACCGACACTGAATTTCTACAAAAGACAAAAATGTTACATTTCAGGTTTCAATAATAAAAAAAAAAAAGAAAAAAAAAATAAGAAAAAAAAGCAAGATAAAAGGCGACCATCCATGCCTGAACAATCTCGGTGTCCTTTCTACGCCCAGAAGAGCCGAGAGCAACGAAAGTGTGTATAAGGTGGGTCTTCGTAAGGGGAGGGGGGGAAAGGGGAGGAAGAATGTTTTCGGGCGGGGTTGTCGGCAGACCTCCCTTTCAAGAAAGTAGAGTATGATGACGGTTTATTTTGAACCCCTTCCATTTTGAAAGAAGACGGAATTGGAACTGGATAAAATGGTGGGTGGTAAAAAGAACATGGAGGAGGGGAAGCATTGTTATTGCTACGTGAGAGGCTTGAGAGGTTGGATGCAGAAGCGCCATTTGAGGGGATTCTTAGGAATAGCTGATTTTAGAACCAGGTTTTCGATCACACGCTGAGCCCGCATAAGATTAGGAAAAAGTACTAAACGCCTTCACCTGTAAGTTCAATCCTCAGAGAAACATTTTAGCAATAATTTCTGAAGAGGACTGGAGACATACGCACGTGTATATATATATATATATATATATATATATATATATATATATATATATATATATATATATATATATATATAATTATATATCTTGGAGGAAACCAAGCTACCGATAACTAAAATGACAAGAGTCGAATACATGTCGGCAGTCCTTGCTTATCTATACTTGGGTTCCTTTTCGGCGGTTACCACCCAGAAGATAAAAGCTCTCGTTCTTTCAAGCTTGAACATAGCACAGAGATTTTGGTTATCTCTCCCAAAAGTCAGTGACTTGTTTCCCCAGAATCATCATCCACCCCTAAAAGCAAAAGATTAAAATTAGCACCCTCCTTCCAGTGAGGAATATCCTCTCTTTTTAAAAACTATACTCTGTTTTTTTTTCATCTGTTCATCCGCCTGTGGTGTTTGCGTATGGTAACACTGCGTCCCGGGCTTAAGATAGTTACGCTATGTGTAAGTTTTAGGTAAATAAAAGGATATCTGGGTGTACATTTACAACTGAAAAGTGTTTTAATAATTTACTGTAGGCGAATTACAACGTTAATATTCGAGATAGGATATTGTTATTATTGTTGGATGTAAGCTGAATGTAACTATCTAAAGCCCGGGACGCAGTGTTACCATACTCAAACACCAAAGGCGGGTGGACAGATGGAAAAAAACAGAGTATAGTAGGCTATCCCAAGGACTGCTGTGTTCTTTTATATAAATGAATGCTTCTTTTTCAGAGTTTCGTCGTCATTCTTTTCTGAGGGCAACGGGCAACCAATGCCATCCTTTCCAAGGTTAGTGCCATTCTTTCTTACAATCAATTTACTTTTGCTTTTCGAAGGTTATTCCTCTTTCGCCCCAGGATGAACATCCTCTTTCCCTAATCTAGGCACCTTTATTCAAAGGATTAACATTCTGTAATTTAAAGCTCAACCCCTCTTTCCCATTGACAGAGCCATCTCTTTTACGGATCATATTCATCTTGCCTAAGGGACGGTGCCACTTTTCAAAGGATCAGAGTCCTATTTTCCATAGATCAGGGACCTCCTTTCCAATAATTTGAGCTTTCTTTTCGAAGATCAATCCTTTCTCTTGTGATCACTATCTTGTGTGTGTGTACCTTTAGGAGGGGTATCACGTTTTTTTATTTTTTGCCTTATTTTTCTATAAATGTAAATGTGATTTATATGTAAAGGTTCCACTCGAACTTTATTTACTTCAATGTTGAAGCCCAGTACTTATGACAGGGATTGTGCCACTATGTGACTAAACTCGTTTGGACGTCCTGAAGAACATTTCCAACTTGTTAAAAATCAATACTTTTCTCCTATGGTTTGTGACCTCATTTCTGAACATCAGTGTATTCTCCTCCCAAAGTCAGTGCCATACGTCTTAAGATAAAGGTGCTCTTTTCCCAAGGTTTAGAGTCTCCTTTTCCGAAGATTAATGTTTTCCCCTCGGAAGGTCAATGCCCTCTTTCCAAAGAGACATTAGTTGTCGAATGAGTATGTTTTCCGACCCCACATGTCATGACATATTCAAGGAAATAATTTGTCTGAGTGCAGCAATACCCCGGTAACGTGGAGTCCTAGTTTTCTGACCTTAATTTTTGCCATAGATCATTTCTGTAAGTAGTTAAGTGTATTTCTATGAAGGTATTTGAAACCTTTCGTGTATTTCATTACCTTATCATAAATTCTTTGCAACTACTTCAGCTGACGGAACCCCAAAATATATCAACATTTTACGTGACATTTATCGAACTGCAGACGTAACACTGATACATATTATTAAATAAAATACAAAACTTTACTGTCGATATCTATTTAATATATTTTATCATATAAAAATCGTCTCATGTGATAAAACCAGTTATTCTTGAAGAAAATAAGCGCTTTTAATTCTCCTTCGTATTTATCCCCCCTACCACCACCCCCCCCCCCCCCCAAAAAAAAAAAAAAAAAAAAAAAAAAAAAAACGGGAAGTTACTGAGCGTTTCGGAAATTGAAACAAGTCGTCCTTTTCAAAGTGGTCTTCCAGTATTAGATCTATTCATGTTGAAATAAGAAGCCCTTTTTAATCTCTTTAATGAAAGGAGAACTGTGAATAGACAAAGAAAATAAAATTAAGCGAAACTCCAATTATGAAGTTGTAAGTTTGGCGAGGGAAAAGCGCCAAAACGAAGAGAGAGAGAGAGAGAGAGAGAGAGAGAGAGAAATATAATGCCCAGACTTGAGCATTTAAGTGGAAATAAAGAGTTGATAAATAAACACCAGGGAGTCTGGCAACTACATCTCTTTCTCTCTCTCTCTTTTAGACGCATAACTGAACAGCACCTGCGGTGATCCGGGTACTGTAAATCCGCTCCTTCAGGGCAATTCTAATGAAGAGTTACGAGTGGAAGGAGGCGCCTGCAACTCGACTCGATTGGCCAAAGGACCGTATCATGTAGCCATGGCAAAGCCTTAAACGCTTGGGGGATTATTCCACCTCGAAGCTTTGGACGATCGGAATTAAAATCTGGTACTATTCCTCTCATCATCGAATTCTTAAACAGTTGATAAAGTAGTTCCCAAACTACGCGGAAATCTTACACATTGTTGGTAAGTTTCAAAAATTCCATTTCCCCATAATCCCTTACGCAGATAACAACAACAAGAGAATGATCGTCAACGCAAAAAAATAAATCGACTTTTAGCGAAGGAAAGGGCTGAGCTGCCACGGCTGACTTGTTTGACATAGATACTGCAACTGAGAACAGAACCAACCGTTTTCTACAAATTCAAACCGCCACCAGAAACTGTTGGAAGTTGCAGATAAGACCATGATCTCTTTGAACTTTCTTCTTATGCCTGATTTCACGCAATTATGGAAAGGTAATAAAGGGATAGACCAAAAACCTCATGGCATAAACACTGCCGCAAACAAAAAGTTTAGATAAAAATAATTTTTTTGTAGTCTGGCAACTCGTGCAGACACTGGGACGGTTATACGCCACAGTGTCACCAACAACTTCGTCATGCAACGCCGTCACCTCTTGAATGCTCCGCCCTTTTGTCATGAAACTACTCTTCGTCCAGTTGTGAATACCCTTGGAATTGTCAAGAATCTATTGTGCTCATGCTTATTTCAAAAGACTGCTTACTCTCCTCAGAGATATTCTAAATTTAAACATATTATGCAAGTTACATCTACTTGGTGCAATAAAAGGGGCTCAGATGAGATAATGTTTGAATGAGTTAGTACTATCAAACGCTTTTGACAGATGCGCGGGTATGCAACGTGCGCACACAAAAAAGTATATATATGTATGTATGTATATATATGTATATGACTCAAAACGTTTTACATAGTTTTTAGTGCAGCTCTATGACCATAGTTTCAGCGACGCCATTTAATCCAATTGGTAAATCAATCAAAATCTATTCCTGTACAATGAACAAGCCCAAGAAGAGACATCAAACAGAAACGTCAAGGTATAGCAATAGAAGAAAACTGAGGAGTAGTATGAGATTCTCTCCGAATTCCTTTCGTTGAAGGATTTCATTTTATGAAAGTTAGGCTGTCAAGCTAAGCACTGGGTCACTTTCAGTCATTCACCAGTGAATAGAGGGAGCTGGAGGTTGAACAACGCGATAAAGAGAGGCGCAAAATAAATGAGACGAAGTGCAAGTATCTGAGGGTATAGAAATCTCCACAGCTGCACTATGAAGTAATAGTTTGAGAGGCTGGACAGCAAGATTGAAGAGAGGATGCATGAATGGAGGTAAAGTGAAAGGATGAGAAGTGTGAGCGGCAGAGGGGTGTCAGTGCACCACAGGGGGCGTACTGACGGCACTAACCCCCTACGGGGTCTGTATAACAATGATCCTTCGGAAAGGACAACACCAACGTCATCATGGTCCTGAAAGGTATCTTCAGTGCAGTGGAGTCAGTTTCCTAATCTGACAAATACCGAAAGCATTTGTCACTTTTGAAGCGAAGGGAAGAGGGGGCGGGAAGGAAGGAGTGTATGACAGATGAAAAAGAATGTACGTGACAGCAAACGTACAACTGAATGTACGTCAGTCTTTGAATTACATGGCGTTTTATATAATGTACATCCCTAGACAGCGTAACATCAAAGGGAATACCTGCTTTTGTATGTCAGTATATGAATTACATACAAGTTTTACAAATATACACAAAAGGATTCAAGAGCCCTTATGGTACATAAACACATATATAAACATACTAATTGATCAGATTACGATATTTGGTCTACAGTTACAGACGATACGAAAATATGCAAACGTTACTTTAAAATCTAATTACATTTCTTTTCAAGTTTTTTTAGAGCATCCAATAAATCAAATCGTTATCTTCCATCCCCTTGATCACCTTTCCCCAAAGTGAGAGGTAATATTTTCCAGATGATGCCTTAATTCAACTCGGTGAATATGTAAACTGCTCAAAAAGATATTTCTTTTTATCTTATCTAAAGATTCTGTTCCAATAAAAAAAAAAAAAAAGCAGCATTTCAAAAATACTTCAGTTTTACTAGAGAAAATGAGAGCAGCTCTCTTCAATATCGAGAAGTTATGTTTGACAGCCCAACATACAAAGATGTCTAGTATCTGTACTGGGGTTGTTTTATATTTAAATATGAAAATTTGGAGGATTACATCAAAGCTCTGTTGTATCCGTCTTTTTTTTTTCTATTTTCATACCTGCAATTTCAAAGGCATCGTCTCTCTCTCTCTCTCAGCATCATGGACGTTCAACTGGTAAACCATGACTACCGAGGACAAGGTCTAAAGATAAGAATATAACCTCTTAGAAAATATGTCAGTCCCAAACGAGTATATTCATCCTTGGGGATAACTTTTGCAAAACGTGTAAATTCAAATGATATATTTTTGGATTTCATTCTTTTCCTCACTCACGTGCTTGACACATACATTGAGAAAAAACCTTGAATGTTTTGAGGAGAGAGAGAAAGACTTTAATGTGGTATTCCGTACAATATGAAAAGGAGCCAAACTATCTATCGATAAGAACACCTAGACAAAGCGTCCGTTGACTGACTGAATTAAAAATATATTTGTAAAGGAAAATGAAGGGGAAAAATGATACTGCAATCAAAGGAATTTATGAACCACAACTCCTAAAAGTCATATCGCAATAAATGAAAACATTGCCATTTGACCTTTGCAAATCTCGAGCATGAAATATTTAAAAGATAAACTACCAACCGTATCCAATATTTTTTATTTCTTTTCGTAAAATACCTTTTATCTTGACAGTTAAATTGCGAGTGAGCGGTGATATACCATATATATATATATATATATATATATATATATATATATATATATATATATATATATATATATATGTATATGTATATGTATATATATATATATATATATGTGTGTGTATATATATATTAATTTGTGCTTGTTAGTAAAGACCACGAATAAATAACATTATACTAATTTATGAGTATAAATAATGATCTATCGCTTCTTTAAGTCAATGCAAAATTTAAATATTTCACATTAGCACTGAAGAAGAAAAACAAAAATACAAAGTAACAATAAGTCAAAGAAATCAAGAAGGTCGTTCATAAAGTTATTACTCAGTAATAACTTTTATATATATATATATATATATATATATATATATATATATATATATATATATATATATAGTATATATATCATAAAATCCACGTTAGAGGGCGTGTGAAAACCGGGACTTTGAATGAGTACTTTCGTAGTTTATTTTATATTTTGGAGTACACCGAGCTTTAGATACAAAATTGCATATGCATAAATGGACTGCACATATAACTAACTGTAAGTGAACATTCACAAATTAATTCACAAGTAGACAAGGCAATCAGGTTGTCTTCAATAAATTTCAACTATGTCCAATTGGCGTGTAGTGCTTCCCCCCACTGGACCACTTATCACTCATATGAATCGTAACATTACGTATGCAATTCTATTTATGACTTTTACGTACAGAAGGGGTTCGGCCAATACCAGCTGTTGCCGGCAATTAAAAAAACCGACATACACACACACACACACACACACACATCGTCAAATCTATATATGGAGACCGGTACAGCCTATGAAAACATTCACACCTGGATAAACACGGATATTTTTTTCCTCTTTATGTCGTATCTCATTATACATTCATGTAATTCCGGTTATATTTTTATTTTTTTTAGGGGTGGGGTTGGTCAGCGAGAGTAATACGATGTACGGAATATTCCCGACATCTTTAAGAAGTCTGGCCTGGTACAAAATATCGTTGTATAGAAACATCAATAACAATGATTAATCCCATTTAATGCGGAAACGCCTCCCATTGGCTGTCACCGGTGCAACATGAAAAAGGGCCACACCTCCCTAATCAGCGCTTTTTCGGCACCCTTCGCCAGAATTCGATTTTCCATTCGAGTTCAAAAAAAAAAAAAAAAAAATCTCCCTAACGCCCTCCTCCCTTCCCTCCACTCCAGTCCACAACAAACGTCACACAAATTGTTTGTTTCGCTTAATGGAAAATTGCATTTGTAAATTGCCCATATAATGAAATCCCCCCAAGGGCGCGTCAGCTGTCCGTCAGTGAAAACAAAACAAGAAAGCCCGGGAGAAAAAACCGACTCGTGAAATTGAATTAGAACGGCCATTTGAATACGAAAAGGACCACCCGTGATTATTCCACACCCTTCAAGGAAAAAAGAAAACAGCGATGGCTACTCAGCCAACGTCCACCTTAGGATATAATAAATACACTTTCTCTCCTCCCTCCCTCCCTCTCCCCTCCCTCCTCTTTCTCTTCTCAGTCGCTCTCTCTCGCTCCTCTCTCTCTCTCTCTCTCTATCTCTCTCTCTCTCTCTCTCTCTCTCTCTCTCATATTCTGCCTTTACGTATGACATTAATCCTTTCAATATTACCTTTTCGCTGAAAGATGTTCCAGCTCCAATCATAAAAAATAAGAGAACTTCCCAAATTTGAGTGGAGGAGGGGAGGGGGTGGCGGTGGGAGGGGGAAGAGGAAAAGACGACTTATCCATTGAGGGGTATATTTAAATTCTCTGCAAAATACCACTGATCCATGGCTATAGAGAAACTATACCACAGTTCCATACCTTCCTCACAAAATCATAAATTTGGAAAGGAGTTGTTCATATCACCTCCAGCATCTTTTTCCAAAACGACCTCAAGAGTCTGCCCCTCTCCACCCTGGAAGCAGACCCATTCCGAAAAGTCCAGAGATGTCAGCTCTCCCGAATGTATTTCAAAAGACGAGAGAGAGAGAGAAGAGAGAGAGAGAAGAACACGGTTAAACATCTGTTTCGTCAAATACTAACCGCTGAACCAACAGCTCAGACCACACTCACGCGGTCTCCAATTTGCCCCATAATAGAAGCACATGGGAAGTGGGATGGCGAACAATAGATAGGGGGAATAGAGGAAGTGACGGAATGACAAGAGAGAGAGAGAGACGGAGAGGAATGGGGTACATCAATGGGAAAGTCCGGGTGTTGGGTGGGGCGAGAAGGTTCATAAGAAAGAATGGGTCTGATAAAGACGGTGTTGAATAGTGTGTCGAAACCAAGAGACTGATTGAAAAAAAAAAAGGTAATTTATGAGCAGACGAAATTTCGAGTTCTGATTGGCTAGTCCTTAGTTCAATGGGATTCTGATTGGCTGATTCTTATAGGCATTTTTTGCTGATGATATATTCTTTTCATCAAGGATGTGCTCGTTTCCTACATTACAACAGTTGCATAAAAAATAACGTTCGTGAAAAAGCAAGGATTTTACATTTTTAATGCGAGGTCAATTGTTATTAACAAAGAGTTTTAGTTTTCTGTAAAAGAAAACTATTGAGGCGAAGGCTTTGTCCGTCCGTCCGCACTTTTTCTGTTCGCCCTCAGATCTTAAAAACTACTGAGGCTGCAAATTGGTATGTTGATCATCCATCCTCCCTCCAATCATCAAACATACAAACTGCAGCCCTCTAGCCTCAGTAGTTTTTATTTTATTTAAGGTTAAAGTTAGCCGTAATCGTACGTCTAGCAGCACTATAGGTATCAACAACAAAGACCGCGGCTGAAAGTTTCATAGGCCACCGCTAAAAATTCCGTGGGCCGTGAGTAAAAGTTTCATACAGCATTATACGCAGTACACAAAACTCGATTACGCCGAAGAAACTTCGGCGAATTTATGACTTATTTCTTTTTAAGCTGCGTCTCATCTTGTACAAGAGATTTAGAATAAACTAAAAAAAAAAAAAAAAAACGAACGCCTTCTGTAAGTTCACGTCGGACTGAAAACTGGCAGATAGGTGGGAGGAGCATCGCTCGGCACCAAAGGCACCGCCAGTGCCCATGCCATCCCTGGTATCGTTTTTGCAATTGCTCTAAATCATCTCGTATAAAGAGAGAAACCGCCCACACGTCGCAAAGTTGTTCCTTTTGCACAGACAGACCTGTAATTTAGGTCAGCCCTGAATAGAGCAGTGACGCGATTCGGCCTCTGTTACGGTCAGTCAGTCATGGCGGGGCAGAACAATGGGAGAAAATTGCACAAATCAGCATTGAGCAACTCGGCAATGGTCATTTCATTTCGAAGATCATTTCCTGCGGTAACAAAAGACGCAGTGAAATTCAACACAAAAAGCAGCCAATCCAATTTGTGGACAACACTTGAAAGCACTCGGAGGCACTTAAGAGCCAACCCCGGTTGCATTAGTATCCACTGTCCAACCCCATCCTGTTAACAAAAGACCCTCCCATGACAAATTGCCTGCAATCACTCATCATGACCCTCTCGCTGCTTGCCACTTGCCATCATGCAGAAACCTGAAACCACCCTCGATGGGCCAATACCATTAATAACTCGGTCGAATACCCTTTGCTCTAGAAGGGCGAGTTATAATTTAATAATAATAATAATAATAATGAAATTGCTATGAATCTCATTTTATACCGAAAAACGTCCTGGGAAAAGTAAGTGAAAGGAAAACGTACTAATTGCATGACGTTTTACCATGACAAAAGAGGCATCGATTGAGTCATGCTTCGTCAGCATTTTCCAGTTCACCACCATTAAATCCTGACCTACATATTCGTTCTACCTTTACTGAATTACATCCATTATTATTACTATTTCTATTTAAGAATATCTGTTCTCTGTAGCCTTGAAACTTCCAATTGCATTCAGGTATGCATAACGTTTTGGTTAGGGCGCCGCTGGAGGGACGCCATGTCACCCCCCCCCCCCCCCCCCCGAATTCCCGGCCCCCAAACTCCAAACATACAAACCCTTTTACCCGCAGCAATTCGCCCCTACTATCAAATTTCACGTAACAGATTTGAGGGCAGGGAAAAAAGGGCGTTCTGGCCACTCTTTGGCAACCCTTTTCTTCGCTAAGCAGACCGCCCCTCCCTCCCTCCCTCCCTCCCTCTGTTCCCCTTCCCACGTTTCAACCCCTCCTACACCCTGCTAGCATTCCTCCCTCTCACTTTTTTTGGGGGGTAGGGGGGAAAGGATTGTCATCGCCTCTTTTGTAATTCGTCCTTATAGAGTGTGTCATCCTTTTCGGAGGCTAACCCCTTTCTGTCACCCTTTTCTATTGATGTTCATTCTTGGGCCCTATTTAAAAGGCGCTTCTTTCGCAGCTTTCCTGTCTGTGTGTTTGCGTGTGTGCTAAAGAGAGAGAGAGAGAGAGAGAGAGAGAGAGAGAGAGAAACTTCATCACTGAAGCCAGTCATTCTGGGAAAAGAATTTCGTATGCAAGGCTTTGAATATATTTCTGAGACAGACATAAATGCAAATATATTCATTTCAATATTTGTTTGGCCCAGTAGAAAAAAAAATCAGCATTAATAGTGGACTGAATTTATCATAGGTTGTATCTAGAAAGGCATATTTCTTTGTTTTACTTTTTTTGCTTATTGCAAAATAAATATATTTGCCAATCACGCACGGGAGTCAATATATGCAATGATCACGTACAACAGAAAAGTCCTCTCTCTCTCTCGGACTCGCATGTCAATACCCCGATTTTAAAAAATCGATTCAACAATATTCTGCACATTTCACAAAAGGTGATTAAGCATTACAGTGCTTACGTAACATTTTCAGCAGCTATCATTCACACCAGTTCTCTCTTCGAAATCATTTTATTTTGTTCTGTTATTGATTTCGATGTTTTAGAAGTCTCCCGCTAGAGTCGGATGCCTCAATTTTCTTCAGGAATTATCAGTCACGAGTTTTTGATGTCCTCACAGCCAGATCTGGTTGACCTCCTGACCGTCACAGTAGGGAAAACGTCATTATTTGAAATATAAATCTTGTCTCTCAAAATTTAAATTTCAAATCTATTGTTGTATTTCTTCTTTATAGCTATGGAATTCAAAGTACGTGCAGACATTTTGATTGCTTTTTTTTTTTTTTTTTGCATGCGAAGAAACCCATGTGAACGGAAACTGCAAATCCTATTACTAGGTCTATTACAAATCTTACTTTGCATATCTGCCCAACTGACTCTCAACAACAACGGACCGAGAAATGGTTCTTCTCTGCCTCATTCCACACATAAATTGACCTAATAATTAAGAGGTCATAAAATACGAATAAAAAAAATCCTGTTTGTAAGGGAAAGGTTTTTGTGTAATTTTCAAAGCCACTTTTCATAAAAAGTGCCTCTTAGAGATTACAAAATTTTGTTTTTCTCAGTCTTTTCTTTCCCCTTATCCGGTCTTCCACTTGACAGCTTATGAATTTCCACAGAATTCTTCGAGAATTTAATACTGACAGAGCACAGCTGTCTCCCCCGATCAGATTTTTTTTCTTTCTTTTTAGGATACATTTTTGTGTTAACTGGTGCAAAGAATTTTTGACATACGGGTTCTATCCATACCGTATTTATGTCAGTCTGTTTTATGTGGAATCCTTTTTTTTCTAATTTCCATCGCTTTGTTAATTAGTTTTAGGAATATATATTACATAATAGACACACACACACACACTCTCTCTCTCTCTCTAGGAATATATGGTGCATAACACACACCACTCAACTGAACACGCTGTCTCTCTTTCTCTCCGTCTCAAATGCAGAGGCCAATAACATTTTAACGAGCTGAAATTCCAGCGATTCCGCCGCCCCCCCCCCTTCTCCAACTAGTATGATGCAGACGGAAGGACTTTTAATTTGTATGTTGTGTTTTCGGCACTGAGACGGTGGGTGAAGTGACAGGCTCTGCCAGGCTGTCAATCACACTTTCAATCACTGAACAAGCCCCCGATAACCACGTACGTTGCATTGATCGAGTTGCTTTTCTCTCCCTTTCTAGAAAGAGAGAGGAGGACAGAATTTTCAATCACATTCCTCAGGCAAACGTTTCATGAGCGTGCCAATCAACTACTCATTTATTTAAACAGGCTATTGCATATTTACGCATCCTTACAACCACTTTGTATACATCAGTGCGTCCGTCTATGGGTCTGTGTGTTTGTGAACGTAAATAGGAGACCTACAATACGTTACTGGATATTCATATATACGGGTTTGTGTGTGCGTGTATATATATATATATATATATATACTATTATATATAATATATATTATATATATATATATATCTTTTACAGAGCTCACGTTTGTGTCTTAGCACACACAGAGCCTAATCTCTTGCTTGCAAGCCTTTGTTGGTCTGTGTGCTTATAAGCGAGTGACCACAGGCCTTGCATAAGTTACAAATGACACACTCATGATTGCTTGCAAAAGGTAAGACAAACGATTTATATTCACAATACATATCGTGTTTTATGGACTTGTCGGTTATGGAATGTTTTCAAAATGAGAGTCCAAACTAGCTGGCTCGAATGCTCAACGTCTCAACAAAACGAGTTTAACTTGTAAGTCGATGTGCACCTTTGCACTGTCTTGTCTCCTCCCTCATCAGTCTCTCTCGCCTTCCCTTATCTCTCTGTTTTCTGCTCTTATTCTACCTTCCGCCACAGACAATCTGACAGTCCATTCAAATATGCAAATGAGTTGGCCTCTAAATTCATAGGGGTTCTCTCTCTCTTTTGTTTTCACGCTGAGAGACCAGAGGTTGTCCAATCTCTCGTGATGGCTCCAAACGGACCCTGTATTTTTTTTTTCCTAATAGAAAGCCAGAAGCAAATTTCGATGTCATTTAACTTCATTTTTCAAAAATGACAAATGAAAAATTATGCATCAGAAGCCGCTGAAATGCAAACTTCTGTAGTGCTTCGGAAAATGGTGGCTAATTAGGCCACTGCCCTCTATGAATTATTTCTTTTATTCGGTCTGTGAATGTTTTTTTTTCTATTTTCTTTATGACCTTTGTCATTTTTACCTTTTGCTCATTTTCCACTTTTGTTTGCACTGCATCACACAACGTTTGGCAAATAATAAAATCACACAAGTTTTGTTTCTTTTTATCTAACTCTCAAAAACTTTTAATTGTTTTATAAGCCCTGTATTGTCCCGCAGAGAGAGAGAGAGAGAGAGAGAGAGAGAGAGAGAGAGAGAGAGAGAGAGAGAGAGGTCCCTTATGCCTATGATGAAACCCGATAAGGACACATGTGGTTGTTACGTTTATGATTATGAAACGATTATAAGGGATTACTATAGGGGGAGGGGCCCAGGAAATCTAACTGGATAAGCAATATGAACACGGGATTCAATTCTATTAAGGGGTGTCGAAGGGCATCCGCTGTGACAATCCCTCCGACCGTCCCCATTTGCAGATTACCTGGGTAACTTTCTCACTTCATGTGAGAGAGAGAGAGAGAGAGAGAGAGAGAGAGAGAGAGAGAGAGAGATAAAATCCGCACTGCTTTGAGTATGCTAAATTCGCATTCCAATTATTGGATATATTTCCTTTAAAGCCATTTTTTACTGTAAAGGTCTTATGCAGAATGTGGCTCTGAATACCGACAGCTCGCAAAAATGTGGATCTTTATTGCGGACACAATAGGCGCCCTTGTACGCACAACATCAGTCTGATCACAGCATTAATTTCCGACTAATGTCGTACAAAATGAAATCAATGAAAAGTCATCGCTAACATAAAACAGCGTTATTTGAAAGTATAGTATATCACCAACAAGATTAAGAGCGTAATGAATCTGAAACTGGATATAAATAAACTTTACAAAGCGATTACAAAATATGTATTGAGGAATTCAAAATGGTAAACAATAGCAGACTTCACTGGGGAACAAAGTTCATAGAAATGGAAGTAAAAATGAAATGGATGCAGGGGAGCCATTCGCCATTCAAGGGTTACACGTCTTTAATAAACCCTGTGACAAAAGCGGATACCAATTAGTCAAGGATGAAAAATGATCTCGTAAAAAGACAAATCTGATATTTCACGTCGATCCGAAAACAATTGCTCGGCCTGGTTGTTGCGTCACAACCATTTATAGCAACAAATTTAATGTGCACCCACCCACACACACACAGGTATATATATTATATATATATATATATATATATATATATATATATATATATATATATATATTAACAATTGAAAATTCTGTACAATGCTTAAATCGCAGCATCCTATTATGGACTGTTCATGGTTACTGGTGAGGAATTTCCATTTATTTTTGGTGCTCGTATCTATAAATTCAGTAGCACAAATACCGCTTTAGTTGCACATTTCAAACAACATAAATAACGCTTTCTATTTTTATTGGGGTCGTTTATAAGGTAAATGCATACGAGATTTCCTGTCTCTAGATGGACTCCCATAAACATCAACTGTTAATGTATCTGGCAATGTTTGTCTTCTGTTCCAATGAAATAGATACCGAGTGCCCGTATATAAGAATGTATGGGAGGTTCATATGCATGTTTATATATACATACAAACATATGTATACATATATATATACGTATATATAACTATAATAGTGAACATGAATGAATACATCCATGCATACAAAAATGATTAAAAGTACTAGCTAAACAAAGGCCAAGTAATTCTTCAAGATGTTTCGTTCTTGTAATATTTCTGTAATTTCCAAATTAAATTATTAGTATCTCATTAACTTGGGCACATAGATCACACTGGAATAGAAATCGCGTCAAATCCTGTGTTTCATTTCGACACAAGCCAAGTTCTCTCCAGCAGCGCCCGAGAACCACAATATAAAGGAGAAAGAAGTTCATCTGGTATAGATAGAATATATATTTGCCTGTCATTTTGAAAATGGCCGAATGGTGAACGTGTCTTTTTGTAATAGAAAGGTTTAGTGTACTTTTTCTGGCTCGGCGTTGACGATCAATACCCAGTTTTGACTGACAATGTTTTTATAAGATTTTTTTCCAATTATTCTTGGGAGACTTGCCAGAAGCGTATGTCTGTACTGCGATATGAACCATTGTCAGGTGAGGCATGGAAGCAGTCGAGTGAAGTATCACCTTCATTCTTCTGCGTAATTTATTAATTATATCAGCAACTCGACATTAAATCTTCGAAGCGCAATCTATCTCTTGTCCTACTAATTTAGTTGTTGTTTTAACTAATTATATTTAACACGTTAATAATCTATTAGTTCTCCTAACAAGATACCGCATAAGGCCTCAAAAACTTGAATGCCCTTACGCAAAATATCTCATAAATCACTCGTTTAAATTTCTTTAAGCCTCGGTTTTGTTCATGGGTATCCAGTGGAAGCGATCCAACACAATCATAAATATGATCCATATTTTTTATGTATGTTCTTCTATCATATCGCATTCGGACCCGGAGATTCCTTCCGAATTCTTCATAGCTAACTATACTTCGCATTCATCTGAATCCCTGACAAGTCAGCGGCTATCAAACCAAAAGACAAGCCACAACCAAGACCATAACCATCCTTCACATTTTAATTTATTTGTTCGTGTACAGGAGGAACCGAGGAGTCCCTTTTGCCTTTTAGCCAAATTCCTCATAACTCACCACAAGATAAATTTCTCTGAATTTAGGATTTGTTGCCGACTATCAAACCTCCCTCCCCGCTCCCCCTCACAATCACCCAATCCGGGGATATTTGTTCTTTTATAGGTGCGCAGAAGGACTCACGAGAATACAAAGCTTTCGGAGCCTACTAAAAATAAATACCCTCTAACTGTCCGATTTATAACCACGAGGCAACCAGAGGATATTTCAGCCATCACAGAAAAGAATAATATTCAAATGGCTTGAGGTTACACGCAGCTCAGTCAGCCCCTATCCAGCGGTATCTGCGGCTATTAAATCATAGATAAAATGGCTCCTGTGAAATCGCTCGGAAAACCCAATTGCCTCGTAAAAAGCGGCATCAACAGACCCTGAATAAAAAAAATACAAAATTCCAAGCCATTTCACACATTTTCCAGTCACTTTTTTAAAGCAACTGTATAAGTGGGGGAGCAGCGTTGGGAAATCGCATAATAAACATATCAAATTGCTAATAAAATCCATCAGTCAGTAACTATATATGAATAAGCGAAGGTAACAGCTTTTACACATGTAATAATAATAATAATATGCTGGAAGTAAACCCTCTTTTAAACATGTTTTATTAAAAGTTATTTTTGCATCAGCTGCGTTAATTTTGTTAAGGTTCTTCTCTATTTTTCTAATTATTGTTTTCTCATTGTTGCTGAGTTTAAGCAACAATGAGAAAATAATAATTAGAAAAATAGAGAAGAACCTTTAAAAAATTAACGCAACTGAGGCAGCAATAACTTTTAATAAAACATGTTTAAAAGAGGGTTTACTTCCAGCATATTATTATTATTATTATTATTATTATTATTACCTGTGTAAAAGCTGCAACAATGAGAAAACAATAATTAGGAAAAAAAAAAAATAGAGAAGGAACCTTAAAAATTTAACGCAGTTGAGGCAGCAATGGCGCTAAAGATTACACTGAAAACTTTGTTATTGGCAGAAAATTGCTATTGTAATACAAGCAAACGTAGATTCTAATTTCCTTTAATTTCCCCCATAAATCAGAGGGAACAAACCATCCATTTGGTTAAGTGCTCCATATCCTCAACAGGATTGGGGTCAGGTCAGCTTTTCGGACCTTGACAGCTGGTGATGCATGCGTTCAGGATAACCAGTTTTAGAGCAGCACTGCACACGAGCATATAAGCTCATTTATTTGTGCGCGTGTATATATATATATATTATATAATATATATATATAGATACTATTTATATATAATCTATATATATATATATCCATATATTATATATATATATAATCTGAAGAGGGAGACAGCAAGTCCTCTGAAATATAAGCACTTTTCTCTCTATATTTTGGTGTTTATGGGCTCCTTTTATTAGATGGAATTCTGTTGTTACAGAACATTTTTACCAGTCATATATATATATATATATATATATATATATATATATATATATTATATATATATATATATATATATAGAATGAAAGAGAGGATAGAGAGAGAGAGAGAGAGAGAGAGTAAAATAAAAAATTCATATTATATATGAATTAATTGTGCAATCTATTTCCTGATTCGTTAATAGAAATTACTGTATTGCCAGGTTATAGGAAATAATTAATCGATTATTAACTATAATAGTAAGCCTGAAATCACATTAGGTTTTAAAGAAAAATCGGTTTAGTTTAACAAGAGTATTTGTCATCTCGAGAGAGAGAGAGAGAGAGAGAGAGAGAGAGAGAGAGAGAGAGAGAGAGAATCCCGTACAGGAATAGCAAAAAAAAAAAAAAAAAAAAAAAAAAAAAAAAAAAAAAAAAAAAAAAAAAAAAAAAAAAAAAAAAAAAAAAAAAAAAGCTAACTAGAATCATGGAAGATATCCATAGATTAATTACTAGAAAAAAAAGTGAATTCCGGCTCCTAAAAAAATAGTCAAAAAATACAATAAAAAAAAGGGCTCGTAATATAGTCTTAAGGGATGAAAACACGTTCAAGTTGTTCTTCCAAGGAGAGAAAAACATCATCCATTAGCGAGATTGCAGAGGTGCTCCTGAGGAGCATGACGATGTTTATGATGCTGATCCCTTTAAGATAATACATCTTGGTGTAAGTTACTCTATAGTACTGGATTACCTGTAAAAAAAATGAGAGAGAGAGAGAGAGAGAGAGAGAGAGAGAGAGAGAGAGAGAGAGAGAGAGTAATGATTGTACGTTATTACCTTCAGCTGAGTAGACACATTATGCCACTTGTAAGAAAAATACATTTCAACATATGTTTTGGCAAGAGGGAGAACGCACGAAGAAACAGTTATGGATCGTGTGACATATCTATAATTTTGACGTAACTTAATGATACCAAAACATCACACAGAATACTATACTTCTTCCTCCTTATTAATTTCACTGTACCACTTCATTACCCCATCACTTGAAATCTGGGTGAAATGGACAAAATACGCCCTGAATATACTGAGGACAATATCGAAGGGTTTATTCTGAGCGCACCCGGATTAACGGATTAGCGGTAATGACCCCCATAAAGCCTAAATCGGATTACTTTAAAAGCCGCTCTAGGACACTTGTGGCGCAGAGGCGTCGTTATTGGCTCCGCCTCGCGTAAAGGTGAGAAAGTAAAGTCAATTGCAACTCTGTGCAATAAAGCGTAATCGTGATGGCAGTTTTCCTGATTGACGACTACACGCGATACTAGAAGTGCCTATTTCGTAACATTAATTAATTACTACCATAAATCCAAGAAATCAAACAGAAAACACAAGAATTATGAAACATTACACAAAGAACGAAGGGATTCACGCTTGAATAAAGAAAAGCCCTTTTGTTAATCGAGTTGTTAAATACAAATAATCGTCTTAAACGAATATGCGATATTAATGGAAGAGAATAAATGAAAATAAATGAACAAATAAAGGATTGATTAGCTGCTTAATAATTATGTAACGAGAAATTTATTCGTTTTTGATGAGGGGAAATAAAACCTTATTCTTACACGGAAACTCGTATACGCGAGGAAAATGTTTAAAGGTTAATAAATTCTGTACTATTATATATATAATATATATATATATAATATATATATATATATAAATATATAATATTATAGATATATATACAATTATACACACATTTTACATATAGTAAAGAAATATGAACAGTCAATGACTATATTATGTCTATGTTGGCCAAATATAGTTCTTTATCGACTGCTGCCTTCCTAAACTTTAAAGATACTTTGTCTGTCTGAAACCTTAACATTAATAAAGGAAGTGCATTAGGAAAACTGTACCCGGAATCAGATGTGTGATCGAGATATGCTAGGCTCTTCTAAAGAGAACTTACTTCATATATAGTAGAGAACGTTTGTACAACATATATATATATATAATATATATAGATATATAGTATATATATATATATATATATAGCATACATATATATATTATATATATATATATATATATATATATATATATCACATACACAGGTTGTTCTGTGCTATGGTACAATTACTAGAAGGACCCCATTAAAACTGGATGGTCACCAGAGGAGTTTATTTATTCAAAATGTCTGAATAGAAATAACTCTGCTAGTTACCATCCAGTATTGATGAGGTCCCTCTAAATATATTATATATATATATATATATATATATATATATATATATATATATATATATATATATATATATATATAATAAGTATTGCATTCAGAAACTAGAAAGTTAATTACTCTGTACCGTGCATTAGTACTAGATTTATTTTCTCGAGCAAAAGCGTGCACATCAAACACACGAGTATAGTATAACATAAATTATAGGAAATGCCAGAAGGGGAAGGCAAATAAATACATTCCCATAATTCAAATGCTGACGCAGGAAAGGGGAAATGGCCTTCTTGCTTCTTATCCTTCGGAAACGAAAGACACTGAAAGTGAAAGACACGAGAAGAATCTACATTAAAAAAGAAAGCTCAAGTACCCAAGGCTTTAGACTCTGTTGCTTCTCCCGAACTATCTGACAACATAAAGAGCTTAAAACCCACTGCTTTCAGCGAGATGCTGCCTCTTAGTACATTACCTAATTTCCCTTGGTATTTATAAAAGGGGGAAACTCTTACTTCCAGAAATACAAACGCTCGTAAGTTTCTAGGAAATCTTCCCAAATGCAGATGTATTAAAAAGGTTCTCACGTGCTAAGTATTCACCTGTGTATACATATGGGTTATACGCACGCAAGTTTATATTGTACAGACGTAATGCATTAGCACAGACTGTCAGTCTGTTTATGTACCATAAATCTCAGCCACAAGCATGTAGAGAGCTGAACATCGAGTGGCTGTATTAGTATGGAAATGATATTTGAGTATAGAGATTGTGTATTGCATTTATATCTTTCCATTATATATAATTACATTCGAGTGTTGCATCTCAAACGACCAATTTCCCAATGCAGGCAATAAATGGAAGGACAAACATAGGATAAATACTCCCAGAGACAGATTTATGGCTGTTGACCTCTCTCTCTGTGGTGTGTGCGTGTGTGTGTGTGTGTGTGTGAGGCAAATGTTAGCTTGGATAAGAAATGTGTCAGGGACCGACGAGAACGCGTGAAATGCTGGATTCAGTCTTTAACAGCAATTCTCTTCTTAACTTCATTTCTGGAGGCGTAACAAAAGCTGTGACGTGAATGACCTGTTTTGCTACCTTTCCTTTCCTGTCATTATTCTGTTTTCTGGCCACACCTCGTTCCCATAACTTTTTTCCTTTTTTATATTTTCTTAGTGACTTGATAGTTTCTTTTATCATATTTTTCTCTTTTCTTTATCGTGGTATAATGAGGTAATGATAGCAATCATCTGCAAATGAAAACAGAAAAATGAAATTGAAACGATACAAGCAAAAGCCAATGTAACTATTTAAAATATCTGGAAATGAAACGGAAGCACAGGAATGCTTCACAGCAAAATATTTTGAGGGTGATAATGGTTGAGAAGGAAGGAGGGGAAGAAGGAGGGGAGAAGAGGGGTCTGTGGTAGGGGTAGTGTGAGGAGATTGGGCCAAAGACAAAAGCCATTCGCTCCGCCCTTTGAAGTTTTGGCTGCATAAGTATGTTGACAATACCTTTCCATTCCAATTAGCGCCCTGGCTTCAGTGGGCCAATAACACAGGTTTCACCTTCCTACATGATTAATGTGCGGGGTGTATGAGAGAGAGAGAGAGAGAGAGAGAGAGAGAGAGAAAGGATGTCATTTTGTTTCCAACTTCTTTGTGAAGAGCATGGACTCAATAGTAGTATTTATTTGTTTGAGCGGTAATCGTGTATTTCTTCGACGTGAAATAAATATAGGTTATCTTATTCTTATTTAGTGTTTAAAATGTGAAGATAATTTTCAGGAAGTGATTTGCAACCCTCCTTCAACTTGAACCAGATTCCATTTATATTTCGTGCGTTCGTAACATAATTCGTTGCCGCTTTGCCAAAACAAGGGGTCAGTGAACGCAACCCACCCAAGAAGGCTATAGCAAACAGACGCGATGAACGACGCCACTAACCAATAAAACACGACGCCTGACAAAATAGACTGGGAAAGGTTTTGTTGACTGAGTGGGACTGTACTACTGATGTGGCAATCATCGCGGAAAGAGATGTGATTGCCGGTGATTATGGGTCAATAATACTAGTCGTAAACAAAGAAAAATGCACTGCCGCTGAGGTTGGAGAGTGAGACTTTGATAGCTGGTAGAAGTATCTGTCCTCCAATCCTATGATTATTGAAGGTATCGATATGGACCATTCCATTACCTTTATTATTATTATATCCGCATTATTCTAGGATTTAACATCTCCCTCAGGCAACATTCATCCGTTCATAAATATAGAAAGAGAGAGAGAGAGAGAGAGAGAGAGAGAGAGAGAGAGAGAGAGAGAGAGAGAGAGAGAGGTGAGGCCACAACAAGTTCCTTAAGGATTATTATTTGCCTTATTACGATGTAAGACATTATTACGCCTTGAAGAAGGAAAACTTGACTCAGCATTATCTTGCAGATAACTTCTGCCCTCTGTTTTTTCTTAAGCAGATGAGTTCGTTTACAGAACTAATGGATTAACACTTCGTGTATCAAAACTCATCTTTTTGTTGATACTCTTTTCATATGATGAGATGTATAATTTTAATATTAACAACAGCTGATTTTCGCGCTCTACGGAACTTCAAATATGCAAGCACAAAAATTCATCAAACTTCAGTGAAAATTTCAACTAGTCTTTGAAAGGATGAGAATTGATCTGAAGAAAATTTAAAGTAACTCTCTCTCACTTTAGGGTATATCGCGCAGTTCGTCCACATTATATGTAAATATCTACCTGCATCTACCTCAATAGCCTATTCATGCTTACCTTATGACAGGACAGTAGATAGTAGATACATATTTATACTACATACGGTATATATGTACTTATGCAAAAGCTTCTTGTATACTATATATATATATATAAAATATATATATATATATATATATAATAATATATATATATATAGATATATATATGTGTGTGTGTGTGTGTGTGTGTGTGTGTATTCATTCAATATCAAGCCGTTTTCCCTTATGGGGAATAACCCTAGAGACAACGCCCCACAACATTCACCCTTTAATGCCCGATCGTGGATGAAACGCAAGTGGATAAAACTTCCCCATCAATAAAACCTTTATATCATACCTCTACACAAAAAGGCTCGTCTCCCTTGCTTGCAGTCTTATGCTACCTGCATTTTGGAGGCCCATATATATATATTATATATATATATATATATATATATATATATATATATATATATATATATAAACACTCATCCATGCTTTCACCCAGACAACATTTTTAACCATTTCTACGCATCTCGATATGTCTTGCTCTTTCAATTCTTTTTATGATACAGAGGGTTTAAAGAATCTTCATAAAAAACAACTTCCATGTTTGTCTTTCAATCCTATTCTTCATCCACAGGTCACTACCATAATGGTGAGTTGCATTAACAATCCCTTGGCATTCACAGACATTCCAAGTCTCCAAATTATTTAGCACTCTTATCTTATTCCACTATCAAGCATTTCCAATGTTTCCACTATCCGTATCAATAGTCATTGCTCCATTTACGCTAGATTTTCTTCTTTTGCAATTTTAAACTCATTATACAGACTGAATTGTATCTTGTAAAAACATCAACCATTATACACCCGATTCATGACTTACGTTCTTATCCCGTAGCTTTCCACTAACATCTCATTTCCTTTTTCTGAACTCTCGCATCCATAAAACCACGCCTTAAAACTGACACTAGCAGCGCCATACAACTTTACAAGCATAGAAAATTTCCTCGTTCACCAAAACACATTATGCTTTCGCCAGAATGACTAACAGAAGCAAAAGAATAAAACATCAAGCCATTACACTTAACAACAACAATACATTTTGATTACAACGTGAAACTGGTCCACGAGAAGAAAAAATTAGCAACTTCAGCACTTAATAAATGGTTACATTAACGCCGAAATTACCATCGGTATATCGTGACCTTAGACACAACCCCCGTCACTTTTTGTTGCTATTATTTTTCCTTCATGTTTCAACTTAGCTGATAGTGTTATCAAGATTTTTTTTCTTCCAATAGTGAATACATCCATATATATATCGCGAGAGTTTACTTGTACTTGTTCAGACTACTATTCTCTCGATTTTAAGTTAACGTGTTAAGTTTCAGTTCTATTTACTTATTATATATAGACCATATATATATATATATATGTATATTATATATATATATTATATATATATATATATATATATATATATATAATACACACACACACACACACACACACACATATATATATATATATATATTATATATATATATATATCTAATAAAAGGAGCCCATAAAAACACCAAAATGTAGAGAGAAAAGTACTATATTTCAGAGACTGCTGTCTCTCTCTTCAGGTATATGAATGAGAAAAGTTTACAGAAAGGTTGGTATTTATAACACGAGATCCGTCCACAAGTAAGCCAATTAAGGTCACCCCCGCTGATAATCTTCCTTTAATCTTCTTAAGCGTTGGTTTGAATGAAAACTTCGTCGACGACATCTGAAATCCACGCGCCTTTTGAGATGTTCATTACCTGCTTCTCTTTTGATTAATGCAGGTAATGAACATCTCAAAAGGCGCGTGGATTTCAGAATGTCATCGACGAAGTTTTCATTCAACCAACGCTTAAGAAGATTAAAGGAAGATTATCGAGGGGGTGACCTAAATTGGCTTACTTGTGGACGGATCTCTTGGTATAAAAATACCACCTTTTCTGTAAACTTTTCTCATTCATATACCTGAAGAGAGAGACAGCAGTCTCTGAAATATAGTACTTTTCTCTCTACATTTTGGTGTTTTTATGGGCTCCTTTTATTAGATGGAATTCTGTTGTTACAGAACATTTTTTCCTGCCATATATATATATATATATATATATATATATATATATATATATATATATTATATATGCAATATAAAAGCACCGTATCGTGCTTCAAAGTAAACAGTAGAAGGATCCACAGTAATATTCTTGTTAATCAAGACGGAATATATTTCTACAAATATATATATATATATATATATATATATATATATATATATATATATATATATAGTCTATATATAAATGTTCGTAGAGATATTTCCACTTGCAAAAGGTGACTGCAGACAAGACTAAAGCATATGCCCAGCTTGACACAGGAAGCGTGAACTTGCAGCCTTTCAACATCAAACGCTTCCTTATCTGGAAGCAAAACTCTTTCCATGCTGAACACTCGAAAGGACCGCGAGAATTCGCCAAAACCTGTCCAGAAAAAACGAAGCAGTTAGCAGGCACCACACAGAAATACGTAAGCAGAAAAAGGTGATCACACGAGTAAATATAACTACCAAACGAGCATACAAATAGCGCAAACTGTACATGACTGGTGTGAAAGCCTATGGCCACGAAATTTGTAAAGCGAATCACATTTGCCTCCCATTTCAGCGCAACGAACGGCCCCACGAAACATCAAACAATTCGCGCATATAAATTGAATTCTCCCCCTCAACCGCCTAACAACCCCTCGAGGCGTCAACAAGGTGCCGTTCTCAACGTCTCTCTCTCACTCTCTCTCTATACTATACGACCCGCATGGGGCTCGCTCTCGGCACGGCGGCTTTCTCTCTCGCAGTCCATGCTTACAAATTAATCCCTTAAGCCTACTAAGCCTATTGACACAACCATCTAATACCCTTAATCTCCTGGATTCAATCTCCCGATGATAATGCGAGAGAGAAAGTGAGAGCGAGAGAGTGAAAGAACGAGGAGAGAACGTAACAAGCCTTATTTGCTTAATCCACTTTACTCACTTTAGCCCCTTTCAGTCCCTAAAAATGACAGGAGTTTTAAGCGAAAATGACAAGGTTTCTTGGGCAGCAGAGGATGCCCTCTTGTGTCATGATCTCATTGCTTGAAAGAAGGTCTACGTCTCTGGGGCTCAAATTTTAGTTTTATATTACAATGCTGGAAGAGGTCCCGTTTCTTTAACGATATAATTCTTGAGGAAGCGTCTTTCTAAGAAAATGTAAAGAAAAAGAAAAATATATAGAAAGAAACAAAGTATCACTTCATCTAAATATTTGCATTTTTTAAAAAATTAAACCTAAACTATTTCTTTATTCGAAGCTATTTATATTTTAGCCAAAATGTAGCAACAGTTATTTCCCGCTTTGTAAAAATTCGCCACGACGATATCTACACCTTTTTATCCTTTTTTATATTTGGCCAAAGGCTATCATTACAGCTCGGCTCGGAGCTAGCCGTCAGACTATTAATATCAAATTTTATCGTACGCATCCAAAAAGCCTTCATTGCAACAATTCCATGCTAGTCGTTTTTACATTCTTTAGCGCGGTTTTTATTTCTCTCGACTTCAACGTTAGTGACCATGGCGTTAACCGTCATC
>NC_087212.1:21448982-21493982 GCF_015104395.2 Macrobrachium nipponense | reverse complement strand
TCGTCCGTAACTTACCATGGTGGCACCGCGGTGCCAAAATGATGATAATCCACAGGAGGACATTATGACCTGGGGCCTCATAAACTCGGCGCCCAACATTCCGAGACGAAGCATCCTTTCCATGAACTAATATCTTCCTGCTGTTAAGGATATTTGTGGGGTCGTCTTAGCTTCAATTACGCCGCGTCCTTCGCGGTATATTACTCCTGCTGGCAGGAACAAGTGACAGGGGCCTTTCTCCCTTCTCTAATATCCTTCGGATTTATTTGGAATTTCTTGTCGGGCTTCCAACCAGGATTAGTTTCGCGTTGAGGTGTCACGTCTGTGCGTCAGTTTCTGTTTTCCCTCTCACCACACTCAATCCTCTTATAGATTTTACTGAACGTTTTACTTTTTATCCAATCACTCTTGAATCAGTTGGATTAACAGGTCTGACTACACGTTCTTTTAGGGGAAAACTACAAGGTAATTGTTCCCGCTTTGCCTCTTTGACCTATTTTCCATGTGCGGCCGAATCGACCTGGACTGAAAATACTGCAACTCTGTCGTTGTAACTTATGAACGAGATTTTAAAACAAATCCAAACGGTTTCTTTTCTTTTTGGAAGCTCCATTCATTCCAAGTTTAGTGTATCAGTTCGTTAATTACAGTTATCTGTCTGCGTCATTAGTTGTAACGAGCACTCATTTCGCTAATTCTCAATAGCATCCTTTTCATTCTTTTGAATTTCGTCATCTGCTGATGATTACTGGGTCCTTTTATCCCCTCTTTTATTCCCTCATTAAGCTTTAGTCTTTATTTTACAATTGCAGTCATCCACTTTGTCCAATTAGCCAACCAATCACGATGATTATTGGTAATTGCTACAGAAGCCATTTCAAAATAATAACCCTCCTGTGCATTTATACCATTAATTAATTTTTATATTCATTATCTTTAATTTCAAGCCATTGCATTCCTCTTTCCCCCTCAATAATCTTGTTCACAGTTTTGCTTTTATTTATTTTTCCTAATTGGGAGATTTACATCTCATGCTCAGCTCTTGTTTTTATAGTATTTTATTTCATATTTTATGGAACTCCTGTTGTACGCACACAAACACAAACACAGACACACAGACACACACACACATATATACATACATACATATGTATATATACGTATATATCTATACAAATATATGCATATGGCCTATGTCAGCGTATGTAAAATTCCATGAACTTAATCTAGACTCGTATAAAATAGAACGGAAAAACATTTGAAGCACGTTAGTCATAGAAATTTAAAATATAATTACAGTTATAATGAACTGCTTGTAGTGGTTATAGAGAACAAAATTTTCCTTCCTTTTTATATAAAAAGAATATATTCTAGACAGTTAAAATTAGCTGAAGCTGGATTAGGAATGATGCATTCTGGAATTTTCGCAATAAAAGCAAAAGCCATTCTCGGTTATAAACAATAATGATAATGAACAATAAAAATGGATCATAATGAAAGCAAATAAATACGCAAGAACGGAGAGAGTGCTTGAGTGTACCTTCAAACAAGGGAACTCAAAACTCAGAAACCGTGGAGGGCCATAGCATAGCTCACGGTTTGATAGCAGTGGTTATATGGTCGTTATTAAGCATAAAGCACCTAAATGATCCCTCTGAATGACTCACTTGCCCCAAATGACGGCACAGATACTCGACTCAATTAAACAAGATATAACTGAAAAGTGTATCCCTGAAATTCCTCTTGTGAATGTATCGATCTCTCCATTATATACTCTGTTTTTTTTCATCTGTCCATCCGCCTGTGGTGTTTGCGCATGGTAACACTGCGTCCCGGGGTTTGAATAATATCCTATTTCGAATATTAACGGTGTAATTCGCATTCAGTAAATTATTAAAACACTTTTCAGTTGCAAAAGTACACCCAGATATCCTTTTATTCACCTAAAATGTACACATAGCGTAACTATTTAAAGCCCGGGAAAGCCGGAGACGCAGTGTTACCATGCGAAAACACCACAGGCGGATGGACAGATGGAAAAAAACAGAGTATAGTCACGTTATGTGCTCTGAGATGTTCAGCATATTCTCATCTAAAGGAGTTTTAAATACTACCTGCGATTTGCGCAAGTATTTTCCGAATTATGCACGGGATCCTGACAGAACGTTCAGAACTAACGAAGTTACTAGTACATCATCTTCGCGTCGTTCATTATTTAAAAAAAAAAAAAAAAATAAAAAAAAAAAAAAAAAAAAAAGGTCTTCATAAAATTATTCCCAACATACCAAAGATATTCCCTAAAAAACGTGAACGAACGATGAAGAAATAAATGCCTCCGAGAAACAGGGTTTCGTAGAGCTTCAGCAATCATTAAATATCTCCTGCAGGTTGTTACAAGAGATAACGGCAGGGTTTCCATTGAGGATAATGGTTAATTATGCTCGTTAAGCTAATGAGATGTTTCCAGAGGAAATACTGATCTTGCTCTGCTGCCGAGAGAGAAGGAATTCGTTCGACTCCAACTTCTTTTCGTTCAAATATTCCACACAGATTTTCGGAACATTTTTCGATTTTTCCATTTCCTCTATTCTACAACTATTTTTTGTTACCTATATTTGGCTCGTAATTTCCGTTATTTTCTATAGATTTCGTTAGTTCTTATAATAATTTCGTCCAATATCTATAATCCAGACATATTTCTTTGCTGTTGACGATTTTTCTCACGGACTTCATCAATAACCTCGTGGTTTTCGTGTGTTTCCTTGGCCACCCATAATTCTTCTCGTTCCCATGGTGAACAAAATATCTAGTTCATTTTTCGAAGCTGGGGTTTGTTTTTAGTTCCTGATTAGAGAAATTCGCTTTCCAAATCTTTAAATTTTTTCGACGCAACAGCCAAACATTTCAAGACAAAAAAAAAAAAAAAAAAAAAATAACCAATGTCCCTCTGGTGATGGAATACATGACTAATGGCAGACACTGCAGAGGAAACCTTATTGGACATAAAGAAAACAAAAGGAATTGGTTGGCTTTTCGTTCGATCCCACTGCAAAGAATATAAGTCAGTTATTGGACATCTCACATTAGTCGAATCTTAGGGGGTAAATCCATATCTAGAAACATCACACGGGAAAACAAAATGTTTCTATCATATCATATTACTAAGGGCATCGTATCTTCCCGAGTTCCTCAGTCAGAACTGATGTTTACCCAAGAAGGCTATATGAAATACACAAATGCAAACATACAATTCTCGAATTTTTAGATATGTCTATGTTGCCTAAAATAATAATGAAAAAAAAAGTGTCCAAACTTTCTGTCGGTCTCTTGCGTTTACTAAAACAACGTGACTGCTCCCTACAGGTAAGGAAGATAAACAGGAAAGCTTTAGCTTCGGAGGAAACTCGAGGAAACAAGCAACACAAAGCCAAATAACATCACAGAGCAAACGCCACGAATATAATATAACTGTTTGGTTTAATCAGTATGCAGAACAGCAAACACCAGCATTCAGTTCCGGAGCTTGATGTAATACCACGAGCTGCACGTTATGAGTTAAAATTGCAACAGCGCTGTTTCATTTATTTGTTTTGAGCGAAAGGAATCGCTTTCGGATAAAGGGGACTATTTGTCTGCTTAAATGAAGATAGAAAGTTTATTTGGTATAAGTGGAATTCACGTCTTCTTGACAAGTCCGCGGAATTCCAGCTGTTCAGTCCATTGGACACTCGTTCATCATGGCGACGATGATTCCTCAGTTTCCAATACGGAAACGATACTTTTCATACCTCTCAAATAAGGATAAATTATGCAGTTATACCATAACTTACTTTTATCATATGCTACTTGTGAATGAGTTGATCTCTGAAATGAATAAAACTATATATATATTTTTTAAATATATCATGCAGTATTGTACCAACTATGGGTACTAATAATTAACGTAGAATAAAGACACAAAGCTTAAGCAAGCCGTTTGGGAAAATCGTATAAATGGAGTTCTCAAATAACAGGTCAGCATCAAACTTGAAATTCTGCTCTTGAAACCGTAATATTTCCATCAGGAGTGTATTTTTACAGAAATCGAATGTTCACCAAGATTCACTCAAATTAGATGAACAGATATTTTTTCAAAAAGTTCATCGTGAAACTGACTAACTTAAATGACACATCACTAGTTCACATCACTGCAATATAAGTCTATATAGAGAAGAAATAAAAGATGAAAATACAGTTTAACATCTAATGTGATCTGTGTGTGTGTGTGTGTGTGTGTGTGTGTGTCTGTCTCTCTCAATATAATCATGCAAAAGACATATATAAATCGGAAACGCAAAGTGCTACGCTTTTAGAAGGAAATCCTACGACAGTCCATTAGTTCCTACAGCATCCAAATGGTTCGGTTAACGAGTGTACCCGAAAACCTATCAGGATTAGGGATATGGTCTGCTCATGGTCTTCTTCCATCTACTGGTACGAGAAAGATGTGGGAAACGCTCTCTCTCTCTCTCTCTCTCTCTCTCTCTCTCTCTCTCTCTCTCTCTCCCCAACAAAAAAGTATACAAACTCACAAAAGGAAAAACTTGCCCATCAAACGCTGTGAAAAAGCACTTCAAACAATAAGCCACGTTCAGTAAGAGCTACTTTGACAGCGAATGGCCCGACCTCAATATCAAACGACGGGACCGAAAAAATAGAGATGGAGGACACTCAAAGCTCGAACTGAAACTCGGAATATGTGTGAAAAAATATAAACGGAGCGAATGCACACAGTCCCTTCAAATTATATATACCAGTTATATAATATTTACTCACAAGCAAGGCAAATATATTAATCAAATTGACACTCTACATAAATGCGTTCAGTAAATACAAAGAAAAACAGGGGGCTAGAAGCAGTGATATAAGGTCAGGCAATTCCCGTTGAATTCAGCTCAATTTTATGGTTAAGGCAATTTTGACATGAATCTCTTTCATCGTCACTGCTGGTCAGTCGTTTCAATAAGTTATTTGTGTACGAATGTTGCTAGAATGAATAAAAAATCAATCACTCTTAACGCCAGCTCTCTCTCTCTCTCTCTCTCTCTCTCTCTCTCTCTCTCTCTCTCTCTCTCTCTATCTCATCCAGTCGATTTGTTTCAAAGACCTTAGCTGTTCAGATGTTTGAGGCAGTCCTCATTCGGACTTCCTTCAGCCTCTTTGTTGAGTGTCTCTTTTGAGAGTTACGACCCGAAGACTAACTTGAGGATCGACCCATACGGCAGCCTACTTGAATCCCATGGCTCCCTTGTTGATGGCTTTTCGACGTTTTGATTTCGTAGTTTTCCTTTCCTGTATTCTCTTGGCTGTTCCTTTCTACATACACTGCTGCGTGCGTATGTATATACTTAGAAAATATGGGCGTATGAATATTGTATGTGTAATGTATACATATTTCTACAAAAGTGTTCTGTACAGAAGTTTTTGCTATATATGTTTACTTTTCTGTACTTCCTTGGCTATTCCTTTCTTCATATAACTATCCTGCCGCGTGTGGAGGTTTATACTTAGAAAATACGGGCATATGAATATTGTATGTGTATACATATGTCTACAAAAAGTATTCCGTAAAGGAATTTTTGCTATATAAATATTTATCATTTTCGCTATGTAAAGTCATTTCTTTAAGGTTTATTTTCATGTTATATACTATTATCATTCTAGTAAAGTAAACACAAGCTAAGTATATTTATGATTTTTGGTATACATATCCAGTTCAAGTCGGTACACCATATGTATTGACATACATTATTCAAGTATAATGGTTCTTCAGTGACAGTGTACACATTTATCAATTCAACAAGAGTTCAAGTTTAAGTTTCCGACGTCAAATAAACAACTAGAATTAAAAGACAAATAAAGGTGATTCATAAAGCAGTTGCTTTTCGCGTGTTTGGCAAAACTGCAAAGGAACGAAAGAACAAAAATGTCCATAATGAAGCCATGATCAATGGAGGCGACTTCATCATCAGGACGAAAAATGGAGGAAAACTTTTGAGGATTTGCCATTATGATTCGCCATCGACCAGCCGAATTTCCCTTGAATCTGTCATTGATGCCGACGAAAAAAAAAAATATCACCATCGGAATGACGACGTGTGATTATATTCACAGACGAAAAAATCGCCTGTCTGTGTGATTTTTCTCCATGTCTGCGCGGAGAGCAAGCGCTGTTATCAATGCCATTACCGTTATTGCAGATAATATAAATAACCTAACGTTATTGCTCTGGAAGTCAAAATAGCCTTACCGTACTGTCAGATGCTAATGAATATAGTCAACACTGGCTACATGTTTCAAACGGAACTTTTGAGCGCTGAGGTCAATGAATGTTTGGTCAAAAATATCTTGGTGTATTTAACTAGATGCTCCCCACGGACCAATCCGGGATTAAAGGGACAGAGGCCATATAAGAATAACCGTAATCAATAGTTCGTGTGCATCCAGCTTTTTAATCTGCTGGGATATTACAAGAGTCCTTTCACTGGGTATGTATGTCAACAAACATGTCCATATATTTTGCGAGTAGTACATGTATACTTACATACATATATAATACATATATATATATATATATATATATATATATATATATATATATATAGTATATACATTGCGAGTGCATGTACACATTTACATTATATATATATATATATATATATATATATATATATATATATATATAGTACATAGTATATACATCGAGCTACAAATGTCCTCTAATATCTAATTCACTCTACCCAGAATTAATATATTTTCATATATGTTAACCAAAGAGGAATTTTTAGTCGATAAAAAATTTGTCGGCTAACGGGCGCGAACCATCGAACCCAAGGCTTCACTGTCGTCGCGCACGTGAGCCGACAAATTTCTTATCGACCAAAAAACTCCCCTTCGGTAACATACAAGAACATATATTAATTCCGAGGTAGAGTGAATTAGATATTAAAGGACAATTTTGTATCTCGATGTATGTATATGAGTCACGGTGATGTGATATATATATATTATATATAATATATATATATATATATATATATATATATATTATATATATATATATAATGTTAATGTATACATGCACTCTCAAAGTATATCAACATGCTTGTTGACATGCATATATATATTATATATATATATATATATATATATATATATATATATATATATATATATATATATAATTTATAAATACTGCCACATATAAATTGTATTATTATGTAAAAAAAGTTCTTTTGCCTCGTAGCTCTGTCACAAAAATATGTGCATTTGAAACTTACTAGATCTTTCTTTCCAAGTACATAACAACAGAGAGAGAGAGAGAGAGAGAGAGAATGAGGACAATAAAATAAAAACAGGGCTATGATGTCAATTAGACACCTATTGTTGCATTTCTGTGGACCTTTTCGGAATCCCATAGTGCGCAAAATGCCCATTCTTATGCAAATCTTGGTCGGGTTGGAGGAAAAAAAAATCGCATCGCCAATGACTCGGCTTCCCGGCTAAAATTGAAAAATAAAGTGGCCAACACCAGGCCTATTGTGTGTCGTAGGTCGAGACTTCGCGATGAGTGACAACTGGCCCAGCGTTGCCAAATCTGAAGATCTTTCGGGAACTCTCTGAACCAGCTTCAGTCTTTGTTTCGTGTTTATATACGAGGAATGTCAGTATTTCAAATGAACGACAAAATCACACGAGTAACTAAAACACAAAGAAAGGCAACCCCATCCATAAAGCGAAGTATTCTTCACTGTCCTGGTAACGCTCGCGTTAACTTTCTCTATAAAGAAAGAGAGAAGTGACAAGAGGCAGGGAGGAGGGGGAATCAGGAGGGAATCGGGAACGAGGAGAGGGAGAATGACGGAAACCGGGAGAATAGGGAGTAAAAGAGGGCACAAAGCAACAAGTAGGAACACACGGGAACAAACATAGAAGGGCGCTCAGGAAGAGGGTGGGACCAGACTTAACGAGTCGCTTGTGCTGCAAGTGTGGAAAAAATAATGGAAAACAAACTTGTCTGATGTTAGTGGCACTTGCAGACAAAAACGATAAAAGCACACACCTATGAATAAATACATAAATAAATAAATAATAATAAATATATATATATATATATATATATATATATATATATATATATAAGTATATAGCCCATTAAAACATTGGTTTAAACTAAGGACTATATTTCGGTGGAATGCTTCCACCCTCCAAATGAATGACAAGAAGTTACATTGGCGAAGTATATAGTGGGAGATAAGGGTGGAAGTCAGTCCACCGAAATAAAGTCCTTAGTTTATACATATATATATATATATATATATATATATATATATATATATATATATATATATATATATATATATATATATATACATACGTATAATGAAAGAGGGACACAAATAAATAGACAGACAGTACATATTTAGTTAGGTGTAACAGCAAGAGGGAATAACATACAATTAGACGGATCACTTCGCGCAAAACTAAGGGGAGGTTTGGGAAAAGAATGATGACGCTGTATAAACGAAAATATAAATAAAGAAAGAAAAACAAATTTAAGCCATTTAATCGCGCATTAACATTCAGGTCGTCGGAGGGCGTCAGGAACGGAGGAGGAGGAGGAGGAGGAGGAGGAGGGGACGGAACCGTACGGGACTAGGAGGAGGAGAAGGAAGAAGAGGGGTACGCGAAACGAAGCGAGTCCTGAAGAAGAAGGAGAAGAGGAAAAGCGTTGGGGAACGAGGGGAGAGGAGAGAAGAAGACGTGAGAGAGGGGGACATCAAGCCAATGAATGACAAGGCTAAGTGCCTAAACTCTCACTATCACAATACAGTCAATATTGGCCTTAATGCGAGTGTGGGAAGAGCAGTTAGTTTGTCCTTGCGCTTGACGAAAGCGAGAAAAGAAGCCCTCTAATGGATGCAGTTTTCCCCTGGGATGCCATTTGGCTTTGTGCTTTCCCATTTTCTCTTCTTACTACCAACGGCATTTCACGTAATCTAGAAATACGCGCACACATATATGTATATATATATAGTATCTGTATATATGCATGTAATATACGTAATATATACTATATATTATAAGCTGATAGTCAGGAATCCAAGCGCTTTCGTCTTTATTCAGAGTAGCTCCTTGACGATGTCTGAATAAAGACGAAAGCGCTTGGATTCCTGACTATCAATTTCCCGTGGTATTCGCTTATTTTATGAAGTCACGTGCATCTACTGTGATTTTTTAAGCATATATATATATATATATATATATATATATATATATATAAATAGTATATGCATATATATATATATATATAATATATATATATATATATAGAGAGAGAGAGAGAGAGAGAGAGAGAGAGAGAGAGAGAGAGAGAGAGAGATTGTATGAATTTTGTCTCCTATACGAGCGTGACTTTCTTACATTCATGAAGATTAAGCCACATACATCGTTTAATATCCAATCCATTACATCTTGAGAATAACTTACATCCAGGGGGAATTATAATGGATAAGTGCTTCATCCCCAGCAGGATTCGAACTTTCACCAGATTCAGAAACGAAAATAGACAGTGACTTAGACCACCAGATATCTATCTATTCAGTTATTTATTTATTTAGAGTTGACAATTTTGGCGCCAGAAGAGTACAGCGGTCAGGTTTTTCAGTAAGTCTTAGGGTGACGTTGCTAGCCCCATGCCCTTTTTCTAGACTTACTTATAAGCCAGTTGGACTGTTGGGCGAAATGGTAATTACCAACCCACGGACTTAAAAAACGCGAGCCGAGCGCTGTAAAGCTCATACAAGTGGATCTTGTAAGTGATTTTTCTATTACGAATAGTTAAAAACTTGTATTCTAACCTTATAGTCGTTAGACTGGCAAAAATATTTTGTAAATAATAATGATATTCATCAACAAAAACTACACTACAGCAGTAACAGCAGTAATAATAATCAACGAGAAAAAGCAAGAACATCAGCAGGTAAGCCAACTGTAGCCACAATCTCGGAGGTCCCTTAAACATGCAGCCCTAACACCAGACCAATACGGATGCAAATTACCCAGACTAAATTTCCATTTCCGACGGAATGCAAATCCCTCCGTGCACATCACCAGTAAATCAGAAATGCACGTCTCGTTGCCGAAGAATTGAATACTGCAGGATCCCAAATTGACCTCTTTCTTTCCCGAGCAGTCATTTTGAACCTCATTACCATTGCAAGGTGTAAACACTCGCTGCTGGGAAATGTCGGGGAGAGTTGAGGTGTTTGGTATGTAAGTGCCTCAACTTTCCTGAAACAAATATTAATCTCTCTCTCTCTCTCTCTCTCTCTCTCTCTCTCTCTCTCTCTCTCCAACCCCGAAAAACAGGGGATGCTTTATTGAGCGGGCACGTATCAGACGAAAGTCGTAAAGACATATGGCGACTAATCATGTCACAAAGGCAATCGGCTACATATTTCTCAGAGAGAGAGAGAGAGAGAGAGAGAGAGAGAGAGAGAGCGGGAGCTTAGGTGAAAGGCGTCGTTGATCAAAAGTCCTCACCTAAATTCATTCTGCCTCATTGGGGCTAGAGATCAATAAAGATTGCACGAACCGTTCCTACCAAATGGTCAATCAACTGTCCAATCTTCTGGGGACAGACACTAGCCAGGCACCCGCCCCTCCTCCCCCAACCTAGCCCCGCAACATACCCATTTACCCTAACTTGCCCTGTAAGGCCCAGTCGCAACAGCCTACTACTCCTTTTCTATAGCTTCGTCCCCAACCCTCTCCAGCCATCCATACCACTCATGCGTCCTCTTCGACGAAATGCATTCAATTTCGGAATTCTCTTTTTTACTTTTTTTTCATACTTTTGTTTGTGATGTTAAGCGAGCGAACGTTTTCGATTTTCCGTTTCAAATCATTTCGCGCAGAATTGTCTAAGCATCGTTATGCGCATTTGCGCTCAGTGTGCAAGTGCGTGTGCATTTGAATGCATGAAACAATTTGAGCTACTGGTGCTGATGGGTATTTGAAGGCCAATTAGAGCAGAGCAAACTTCAATTGATTGGTACCTCAGTACTCTAATATTAACAGGAGAGAGAGAGAGAGAGAGAGAGAGAGAGAGAGAGAGAGAGAGAGAACAATTTAAAATTCCACTTTTAGTATCGAATGCTGGAGTTCTAAATGCCAATACCGGTGACACTGGATGGGGAAAAATATAATCTGGATTATGGAAAATCACCTGGAAAAAATATTCAACTTTCGTCATTCATTCTTTTTTCATCCCATAGAGGTATGGCCAAATTTAAAAAACCAACAAATTACGGCACTTTCCATTAAACTGTAAGACCCATCTTTTATTTCTGTCTCTCAGTTTCTCTCTCTGGATGAGGGCAGAAAAACGACTGAAATGCAATAATGGTTTTCACGAAATGGCAGCCGCCGAACGAACGAACGAAATGTATTTCAATTCTTTTTGACAGAAAAGGAAACTGAAACGAAAACGACCACCAGCATCACGCAGATGACTAAGACCAAATGTGAGCTCTAATATGACATCATGTCGCCTCATCCCGCCTTACCTGGGTCTCCGCTAAATATTAAATCGATGTCAAATTTCATGCCATTCTCACCCCACCCCACCCCACCCCGTCTCCGGCCCCACCAATACAATGCAGAATCACTGTAATATCTATTATAATAATAGCTCCTGGTGCTGTTTGTACAAAACCGTGTTTACAGTAGATGTCACAAAAAGTGGCGAGTTCCAAAATAAACAGGGCGATTGGCGCTCGACTTTAAGGCAGGTTTGCTCCATAACGGGATTTTATCAGGTCATATTTCTGACAAGCATCGGCTATTTTGAAATCAAAACAAAGCTCGGGCTATATCAGGCCATTTTTGTTTTCAGGATGGCGATTGCGAAGAGATTCATTAATTAGGGAACGCAAATAGATGCTTAATTAGGTAACAACAGCAAGGACTAGGGCGATACTCATAACAATTATAAATAGCATCATCAGTTACTATCGGTACTCCAGATTCTCTCCATAAGAGCGGAAAATTCCTCTGTTCCACTTCGCTTAGATTCCCTTAAAACGTCGGCTCTTTCATCCCCACCCATTCTATTTCACCCCCATTCCACTTCGTTCCTCCTTTTTCTCCCCCATTTGCAGCCCCATTCTTGGCCACTCAGTCCGTTCCGTTCCAGCTCGATCTCTCCTCCGCTCCATTAACCTTCCTGCAAACTTCAACTTCGGTCATTTTTGTGTTTCCATTAACTCTTTCCGGAGACCTATCAGGAGACCTAGGCCCCTCCCCCCGCCTCATACATCACTCCGGCGCCAAATTCTTTACCCGGTCGTCATTCTGTTTACACAATTTTGTAAATAGAAAGTTAGAGGGACGTGAGTCGACAAAGAAGTTCGCAACAGAAATTGCATTTCTTTAATAACCGAAGCGGAAAATTTATCAATTGGGCACAAAGGTTCACCAGCTGGAAAAGCGTACAAATATATGGATATATATGAATTCTTATCACATCACCGAGATTCGTATCCATGCATTAAGCTACAATTGTCTTTAATATCCAATTTGCACTACATCGAATTAATATATTTTCATATGTGTTAACCGAAAGGGGAATTTTTTAGTTGGACGAAATTATTATCAACTAAAAAATTCCCCTTCGGTTACCATATATGAAAATATATTAATAACGAGGTAGAGCGAATTATATATTATAGGACATTTGTAGCTTAACGCATGTATGTATATATATATATATATATATATATATATATATATATATATATATAAATATATAAATATATATATTGTGTCATTTTTGTCACTTTTGCACTTGCGACTTATTTCCATATTAACAAATATCACGCCACAATTGTCGTTTAGTATCGAATTCACTTCATCTTTGGAAAACTTACACCGAAAGGGAACTGTAATTGGTAAGTGCTTTGGCGACGGCGAGGATTCAAAGCGTCTGGCCTTTGGTTTAAAAATATCGATAGGCAATTTCTTCCGAAGCACTATCAGTTATAATTCCCTCGGGGAATAGGTTATTCCCAAGGCATTGAGGATAAACTGTTAAACGGTAATATATATTATATATATATGGATATATATATATATATATATTATATAATATATATTAAATATATATATATATTAATAACATGCAATATGTCAGATATATTACACAAAGCATTTTTAGTATTTCAAATATCAAATTAACTCCATATAGTTTTCCGTTGAAGCGCGTGCGTGCATAGACGCACACACATATATACATACATACATATACACACACACATTAAATAATATATATATATTATATATATATATATATCATATATATAATATATTATATGTAAATAACTTCTTCTGCTAAAACAGGATACGTCTCAAATATAAAAATCACATTAAAACACTCCTTTTTAAAGGTAAGGACTATAATTCGGTGGAATGGTTTGGTCATGTAGGGTAAAATTTGATGAAGCGATATTTCGAAATAATCCGAATAATCCGGAAGACTCAATAAGGGGATTTAACATATGCTGACTTGACGAGCATCAGACGTTCATGGAAAGCAATCGCCCTCAAATCCATCCAGAAAGATTGAAAGTACTTATGTGGCCACTGCAAAGGAAGCAGGTTGAGCAGTCATGAAGTGTTGTTGGTTAGCCTGTTCTGCAGATGCGAAGATTTTCACTTGTGTCTGGATAAATGTGGTTTTAACTATTGTATTTTTTTACCTAGTTCCACCTCCTTGTTGAGAGATGTCGTATGGGATGTGTGTGTTTTATATATATGATATATATATATATATATATATATATATATATATATATACTATATATATATATATATATATATATCTATATATATATATATATACATATATATACTTATAGTGTGGGCAGTTATACATACATACACTTATATATTATATGTCAAGATTTGTAAATATACAAGTATATTACACACACATATTTATAATTATTCTTGCCTTTTTTTTCGAAAGGAGCCTCCTATTTCTAATATAAAATTAGATATAAATCAAATACATACACACACACACATTGTTCCGATCATAAATATTGTTTACATTCCATAGAGACAGTCATACGCTGAAAGGCAACCAAACTCGCGTATAAATAACAATGAATGGAATTCAGTGGCATGGCAATCGACAATTACATTCCTGGGGAAACCAGTTGCCCATGATTGGAATTGAACACACATGGAACACTAAGCTATGCAATCAAAACAAAGTCTTTCGCATGAAATTCTCTGTGTGGAAGGACTCTCTCTCTCTCTCTCTCTCTCTCTCTCTCTCTCTCTCTCTCTCTCTCTCTCTCTCTCTCGGGAAAAAAACCAACCAAGTATAATTGGTTCAATGTGCCTCTGTTTCAACACAGCAAAATTCTGCTCCCAGGACGCAAAATCAAAGAAAAAAAATAGTCTTTTCATTCTGATAATTTTAGAATCAACATACCTAAGCTTTAAATCAACCTCAAACGCCATTGCCTCCATACCATTAAACTTAGTCCGACCACCATACCTGTGTGCAACAACTCGAGAATCGATATCAACAGCATGAAAGCACCGAAAACTATTTTACAATCTATTGAAAGTTGATTTATTGAGAAATGTCATATTACGTTGGATACCAGTCGAGTTCAGTGCCTCGACCTTTGCTTTTTTTCATAACTCATTCTATTTCCAGAGTACATAATTAAAACAAGTAAACAAATCGTTGAAGAATTTCGGCGCAATAGAGCTTTCCGTGTAGCGGCTGATGAAGCTCTCAGCCGACCGTAGTGGCCTGTGTTGTTGCGTTGCCAGACGCACGATTACATCTAACTTTAACCTTAAATAAGATAAAAAAAAAACTACTGAGGCTACACGGCACAATCTGGTATGTTTGATGATCGGAGGGTGGATGATCAACATAATAATTTGCAGCCCTCTAGCCTTAAAGTAGTCTTTTTACGATATGAGGGCGGACAGAGAAAGTGCGGACGGACAGACAAACAACAGCCATCTCAATCGTTTTCTTTAACAGAAAACTAAAAACTGACATATCTAAAACATCCATATATCAAAGCCTGATTTACTGTTGCGCTGGAATGTCACTTCAGTACCACAAATTTGGAGAATTTACTCACCAGGAACTTAAAAATGCTGCGTCATCAGATGGGACGCAAGGCGTTACTTTCAGAGCAGTGACTTAGCATCTCAGGAACACTGGATGTTCAGATTTCGTGGCAGTATTACGTTATATATCTAAGACACCATCGTTCTTGTGAAATCAGAGCAAAGAGTAAGTTAGATATCTACTTTCATTATCTCAGTTAATGAAATAGTTTTACTTGGTGCAAAACGAATTAGCTAATATGTAAATATATAATGAAAATGGCTAATAACAATAATAAATTTGAACTAAAATAACAAATTTCTAAATAATTTCGGCTTCAGAGAAATAGGTCGAAAGATGAACACGGTTTAGAGAGAGAAAGATTAAGAGAAAAACACGCTTAGAAGAGAAAGAGAGAGAAAGAGAGAATTCAGGGAAAGAACATAAAAGTAAAATCTTTCAAAGCTCTTAGCAGAAGATACCCAGTAGCTGAGGCAACTGAGAACACTCCTCCGGGTGACTGGATACATTTCCCACGGCGCTTCATGTTACCTACATAAAAAGAGACTTGTTAACTTCGGTAAAGTGGGGACTATTGCGGTCAAAGGTAGTGGGAGGATGGAGCTGTCACGAGAAGAGATACAACGCGGAAAAAAGTATTTATTTCATCTCAGAGGGGACCCAGTTTTACCATGTCTTAAGGAACTACACCCCAAGTTATGACGCGCTCTGACTTCTGCCTTCTTCTGTGCTTCCAGAATTTATTTTTTTTTAAATTATGTTAAATAGCCGAGTTTGACATATAACAAGTCAAATCACTTCATATTATTTTCTACTATATGTGAGTAGAGTTTGAATTGGTAGTGCTTATGCCTGTATCTTTAGTTCCTTTCGCCCAGAATAAAGGAATATATAAGTAAGTTACAAAAAAAGAAATAAATAGATAAATAAATAAATAAATAAAATAAAATATAAATTAAATATCAGTACAAACGGGCGTTACAGAGAGAGTTATTTAACTGACTAACGTAACTTTCAAACAGCTTCTTGCCTTGGGAATCCGCGCCTCCATTTGTAAGAGGACGAGGAAAAAAATCAAAGTAGGCTGAACACTGAATAAAAAATACCAATCTTACAAAAATGAATACTTGTTTCAAAACAACAGCACTCCCATCGAGTATGCAGTAAGCTGTCTCAAGAAAAACGGAATGAATTGAAGAGAAAAATTTCATTAAAGGAAAAATTTGAAAAGAATAAAACTTCCCAAATAAGGAAGACATATTGAACAGTATTAATAAGATAGCTATATTGAAAATTGAAATGGGCAAAATGAAGCAATACCATAAAAAGCCTTACACTGGAAATAATAAAACAACAGAAATCAAATTCAAGACGAACAAAAGAACAGTGACAAGAAATAAAGGAGGACATTCTAAAGCAGAACCTAAAAATAATGCGTTATAAATGATCAAGGAAGATTTATAGCTTGAAATGGCATGCCAAGCAGATGAGTCTGGCTATAAACACGGGGCTGGGCACAACGAGGTCATAAATCTCATAAATCTTGATGAAGATTGGTTTCAGAGCGAGAAAACCAACCACTGCTCTTCTGGAAATTTTGGGATCACGAACTCGTTGAGCAAAGTAGCGAGTAGACGTAGCAGTAAAGTATTGTGAAATCTAACATTCTAGTTTCATATATTTATGTATATGTACATGCGCATATATATATATATATATAAGATATATATATATAGTATAGATATATTATATATATATAATATATAATATATATATATATATATATATATGTATGTAATATATATATATATATACATAATATATTATATATATATATATTATTATATATAATATATATATAATATATATAATATATATACGATTTGTTTACTTGTTTTAATTATGTACACTGGAAATAGAATGAGTTATGAAGGCGAAGTCACGAACTACGTTTCGAGGACACCGCCTCAATTTCAGAGCTGAAAATCACAATTATAATATATAAGAATTTTAAAAAGGACTCAGAATTAAGAAATTTACAAAATAAAAAATAAAAAAACCAATATTTAACAAACAGAATGTAAGAAACACGAGGGGAAACAGGTACTGAATGACATCAAACAAAAACAGACAGCGGCGAACTCAAGACAGGTACAGTGTAGTAGAGGTAGTTTGGTTATTTAAAGAGGTAACAAGCTCCAATGACAATGTGATGTTTGTATGAGTGCACCTTGATTTTCGTTAACTGTCTTTGCACATTTTTATTTATATTTGTAATCACTAGAACTGAGAATTAGAATGAATACCCGAGTAATAATTAATATCACTTATGCATAGGTTTGGGTAGGTACAGTTGCTTTGATTCAGTTATTGCTAATAGATGAGGTGAGGTGGCTCTAGAATGAATTTTATATATATGAATATAAATACACACACACACACACACACACACACACACACACACACACACACACACACATATATATATATATATATATATATATATATATATATATATATGTATATATGTGTGTGTGTGTGTGTGTGTGTGTGTGTGTGACTATGAACGTATATAGTACTTGGTCAAGACGATTTTGCCGAACTGATTCATCACTTATTGCGCTGAATCTGATCCAGGGAGAAAAAGTGATCTCTTCTGCACTGCGTCAGCCTCCTTTCCATCAGAAATGGTTCAGGAATTCCAGGTCGTCCAGGAACTCCTTCCTGGAAAGGCCAATACAGTTTGAAGGCCTGGCATCATAAAATAGGGACATTTCTAGGGATATTTCGGAGGAAAGGACGATGAATACGATGAGATAACGCCGAATCTCTTTGCAGTAAAGCTCGCACACCGACTCTCTCATTTTTCTCTTTTTCAACACTTTCCGACTTGCTTTCAGATTCGCCTTCAGTGAGAGCAAGACACTGGAAATAACTTGTCACTATTCCGAAGGCAGGGAAGTTTTTAAGCGACTCAAGCGTTGAAAAAAGGGAAACATTTATAGCTACAGATTTCTTTCAGGACATGTGATATGAACCCAGCATTTCAACGCACACGCGGCCTTCCAATCTATTTTATATCTTCCTTTTCTTCTCTACGAAATATTTATGGCGACTCGTTTCTCTTTTGGATTTTTGTTTAGTCTTTTCGTGGGAGAAAAGGAGACGGGGGAGAGGGGAGTAAGAGAAAGGGGGAAGAAGAGCGTAAAAGAGAGACGGGTTAGGACAAGGGCGGACAATCACAACAAGACGTCTTATGATGCCGTGGCTTTGTACTTTGGTCAGCTCACCCTGGGTGCCTCGGAAAATGAATAGCTCCTCCATCCCACCTTTCCTTACAAAAGGAGCCTTTCTCCTCTGAAAGCTTCGTTTTGGATTTCCCATCGGACCAAAATTCTCCTCTCTCCCTTACCGTAATATAGTAACAATAATTCTTCTCTCAGCTCACGGCTATACAGTATAATTATATGTTATGTACTTATAATACAGACAGTATAAAAAATGAGTTTGAGGAAAAAAAGATTGGGAAGCTACCCTTAAACATTTTTAATAATATTAACAGTGATAACTATGGGTTAATCTAACTTTACAGAATAGAAATCACAGCATGACAGACGGGGAACTTGCTGGTGCTAATAAGGACCGCCAGGGGCAGATAATTTAGTACATGAACGGTCCAAGGTAAAAGGACGAGAAGAAAATTCAGCACTGGAAAACAGCCATAACAGACATACCAGTAGACAGATAAGGCGAGCATGATTTTAATGGAAATCAACGAGGAAAAATATTAATTATAGTTAAAAGAGAACAATAACGACAGAAAAAGTGTTTGAGATGCTTTGGATGAGTGAACTACTAGTATTTCATGGTCTGCTATAATGGAACTGGTTATCTTAGAATGATTTAAACTACTAAGGTGGTTTTGTGTGAACATCTGAGTGGCAGAATGACAGCAAGGTGTGGTTTGTAAGGCGTCACAGAACTTGAGAATACCATCCTTAGCAACAGCCAAAACTCTTTGCAGTAGTATTGCCAGTCACACAAATCTTCATTGTCTTTTTTTAGCTGTATTTATAATTTTCTGTCAAAGAAAACTATTTAGATGGCTACTATTTGCTGTAAGCACGTGCTTCTTCTGTCAGCCCTCAGATCTTAAACAACTACTGGGGCTAAACGGCTGCAAATTGGCATGTTGATCATTTACCCTCCAATCATCAAACATACCAAATTGCAGCCCTTTAGCCACAGGAGTTTTTATTTTATTTAAAGTTAAATTTGACCAAGATCGTGCGCCTGGCAACGATATAGAACGGGCAACCCCAGGCGCGGCTGAATCTCATATAACATTATACACTGTACACAAAACTCGATTGCGACGACGATACTTCGGCCGGCACATTTCAGCCGTATTTTTCAAGTTGTCCTTGATAATGTGCTCAAGATATGTACAAATTCCAGTTGGTGATTGCCATGGTACACTTGTGGCTCTGGAACGCGTCAAACCGTGTCTTGGGCTCGTTGTAAATCATGTCGAGTAAGTATGCATACCTGCAACATGACATCGATTCACTGATGGACACAACGAACTGATGTAGAAATTATAACGACATTATAGGCGAAGCAGAGGTTGTTTACTGTTATTTCGTTGACGACGCATCGAATGGGCAACAGCGTATGATTTAAACTGATACGGTGAAAGAATGCCACGGTGACGAAGTCCATTTAAATCTGATGGAAAACAATCTTTTTATCAGGAAGTAGGTATCGCTGCGACCTCGAAAACTATGGATTAGACACTAATATGTGTCGTTTTCGGTTATTTTTACATGTCACCCCCGTCCGCCACGCCCCCCTCCCTCTTTTGGTGCCAGTGATGGCTTACCCCCACAGTATTCTTTCCAAGACATACGTTTCAGTCGAGTCGCTAGTTTTAAAACTGAATTGGTTGTCTGGAGTTAATTGAAAGAAGAAAAACGCGCGGGGTCGGCTTGCATCATCTAGCTACATGACTGCACATAACTAATTTGTTCTATATACAAATAAATCGAGGCGTGAAATGATGATAAAACTATATATATATATAAATATTTTAATTTATATAAATAAATAAATAAATAAATAAATAAATATATATAATATATATAATATTTATAAATTATACAATTTAAATTTAAATTTTAATAAATATAATATATATATATAATTAATATATTATAATATACCCTATATTATGGTATATGGACTTACTCCCACAGCCATTCCCACCGAAATATACGCTTTGGATTTAAACCAGTGCTTTAATGGGCCTTTTATACTCGAATCTATTAGATATATATATATATAGATAAATATAATATATATCTATATATTTATATATTTAATCCCACCGCCACCGAATATACGCTTTAGATTTAAACCAGTGCTTTAATGGGCCTTTTATGCTCGATATATATATATATACACAATTATCCATTTATCCATATTAATAGCTACTAATTTCACATAACCGTATACTAGATCTCATAACAGATTTACCAGTGAAATAATAAATGCTTTGCAAATTTCACTGAGGAAGAATCAGAAACACTTAAAATTGGCTAACTATATGAACGGCTGTCTCACTCCTGTTCTAACGCTGCCTTTTGCCACTAAAATCTAATGTTCAGTCCTAGAGCCCTTATGGCCAGCCTTCAACAACGACCATCACGATAATTACCACCAAAATTTAGGATATTTCTAATCACAAAACATTAATTATAGTTTGTTTTAATTCTCCAAAAACATTTAATCACGACATTTCCTGTGGCTAGGGTCCCATTCAGTCTTGTACCCCTTTGCTCTCTTGTAAGTGCCCAAGCACGCGTGTAATTAAAACCTTCAACCCCAGGTTGTTTTTTCTTTTTATTTACAAAAAGCCAGAATGTTCATGTGAGCAGTAATGGGGTCTGCGATCATAACCCCCCGTCTGTCTGTCTCTCTCTCTCTCTCTCTCTCTCTCTCTCTCTCTCTCTCTCTCTCTCATACTCGCACAGAAGCACACAAGTTCATCACTATCAACCGTGCAATAAAGTTAACCAACAAAAAATGACGCTCTTCTGATTAGCAGAATTCACAAAACATGCAAATGTAGCAACGGTAACATAAGTAATATTAGTATTGATATTAGTACCCCACATTCAATCAATTCATAAAACAAACCTTTAAGGTCCGTTGCTATGAGCCGGAAAACGTTTATCCTCTGTGATAAACGACTCTGAAACGTTTACCTGAAGCGTTCTATACATAAAACATGTAACTTAGCTAAAGGGATCGTAATATCTAACTTATTGTGAAAGCAATTTAGCCCTTCAATGAAATTATCAGGCGACAGCGTACTGAAGATTTTTTTTTTTTTTTTTTTTTTTTTTTTTTTTTTTTTTTTTTTTTTTTTTTTTTTTTTTTTTTTTTTTTAGATTTTGTTTATGATTAGTGACCTTCCAACAATATATGCATAATGGTTGCGCTTTAAATTGTTTTACCTTAAAACTTTTATTCTTGATTTCTCCTGAACCGTGGCTTCTCCTTTGCTGTCAATCACTCACCTACAAATTGGGAGCAGGCGAGCTGGATCCGCTCTGATCCCTCGTTGAAAACAGGACCATCCGTTTCTAAAGAGGGAATGAATCGACATTTCGGAACATACCTGAAAGAAGAGATGGATGTTAGCAAATGCCAAAACGATTTGCATGAAGTAATATGCAAATATATGTATTTCCTATTACCTTCTGTTACTTATTTCGAATGAACACCAAATTCTTTGGAGGCTTGAATTTCAAGTCAGTGGCCCCTTTGGCCTTGTTCCACGTGAATAGGGTTCATCTTCTGAATAACAATAATATAATATTTGTACTGATTATAAAATAGGAGTACTGTTTGCAATCATAAATCAGAAAGGCTTCATAAAAAAAACTTGATATGCTAACGGTTACACGGCATTCCATCCCCAGCCCCCAATCTCACTTGTTCCCATCTCTCTCTCTCTCTCTCTCTCTCTCTCTCTCTCTCTCTCTCTCTCTCTCTAGACTGTAATACCCGAATTCAAAATTAAACTATCTACGAACAGTTTGGTGCTTAGTTTGATACAAGGGACTTTACTCAGACAAACAAAATTAATGTTGCTAACTTGCCTTCAAACATCAGGAGTGGCAGTTGAATGTACTGGCTCCGATTTAAGGGCGAAGTTTGTCAGAAGAGAAGTTGTGAATTACTTTTTCTTGAATAGCTGAGATTCTGACGTCGGAATAGTAGGTAAAAGTATATACATACATATATATATATATATATATATATATATATATATATATATATATATATATATATATATATATATAAATATATGTGTGAGTCTCTGTGTGTGTTCAAATGTAGAACACACCTCCTCAAGAGCGAAAACTTAGGCCCCGTCCACACGGCCGAGCTTTGCTCGACGAACTTAGTTCGATGTGACGTCAGAAGCGGAGAAACTGCGGTAAAGTTCTGACTTTTCCCGCTGTTTCTCCGCTTCTGACGTCACATCGGACAAAGTTCGTCGACCAAAGCTCGACCGTGTGGATGGGGCCTTAGAAACCAAACAAGAAGCAAACTTTCAATTAGTGTTTCTTTCCTTAATATATGATATGATTGACAAGAGTTCTTAAAAAATGTCAGGCTTCTTGGAAATTAATGGGAAATAATCTAACCAATGCTAGGTGAACAATCTATATTTAGCTTTCTATTTCCGTAACTGCCATCAAATTTCAACCTGGTGTTACCTGCCACGAAATTTAACACATTTATTTTTTCAAGTTTTACTCTGAATCTTGAAATCATCACTGAGAAGACGGCGAATCCGACTGAACGAAAAACGGATCTGTTTATTTTCATATCTTTATGGAATAGATATAAATTATGTGTCTTACAAGTGAACCAATATCCAGCAAATTTACTCAACTTATCTTCATATCCTTCTGAGGTGAATATATTGCACTCATATCTTTCTGTTCATCAAACGTGTACATAAAACTTCCTTATTCAATGGACGCACTTAACAAAGAACTAATATGAAGCCACACGACCAAAAACCAAGAAGCATTAGCAAATCAAAATCATCGACACATCAAACAAACAGGGAGTCAAATGCCCATGAATATTCAGACAGAAACAAGTAAAACCAACAGAACAACAGGATTTGCATACACAAGGCAAATGGCAGCTAGTGAAACAAGAGAACACTCAAACCTCATCCACATAGGGAATGCAAAGAAGCCAAGACCACCGATGAAACACATTATTATTCATTGACAATGAATCTTTGTTCACTACAACACGAATTCTCTCTCTCTCTCTCTCTCTCTCTCTCTCTCTCTCTCTCTCTCTCTCTCTCTCTCTCTCTCTCTCTCTCTCTCTCTCTCTCTCTTTGTTCATTTGCTGTCCCTGCATTATTTGGCTCATGCAGTTACTTCCTCTTTAAAAAGCAGCAAGGAGACTTCAGATGTCACATCACATAACAACATAATTTGCATACACTGACGTCCTCCTCTTCCTCCTCCTACTCCTCCTCCTCTCTTATTTCTTCGTGTTCTTGATAATCGCCAGTGCCACTCGTTTCTCACAGAAAGCAAGCACATCCCAGAGCAGGAAGAGCAAAGCAAGACTCCATTCAAAGAACAGGAAATCCGAGATCAATGAAGAAGGCGGGAGACAAAGGAAGACAACAAAAATCTCCAGCATCCCTGGGAGTGGCAAGGTCTATTGAAGGGTGGGTTGAACAGTAGCGTATTGCTAATACCCAGAGGAGAGACGGGCACCCCGACGTTCATCCTAGACAAGAGGTAAGGGCATGGGACTGGGTGAGAGCGGGCACCTTTCTTTCTTCCTATCTTTGACACGTAGGAGTCGAGAAAAATTTATGGCTGTGTGGGAGTTGACTCTAATCGCCACTGATGGTAGTATTACTGTACTTGTCTATGATAAAAGGTAGCTGCGTTCATAAACAGACACACACACACGCACACACACACACACACACACACACGCACACACATATATATATATATATATATATATATATATATATATATATATATATATATATATCTGCACCATTCTCACGAGACCGAAAAGTCTCAAAACAATTGTTTCACATAAGCTAACGTTTTTACTACCTCGTATCTCTGCATTTCTCATCGTTTCAATTCTTCTTACGCTGCATACTCTACCCAAATAATTCAGATCATAGCTTTCAACTTTTTTTCTGTATTCGCACTGAAGAGCCATACTTCACTTCCAATGAGGAGAGTTAGAGCAAAAATTATTTTACTCATTTCAGCTCTGGCTCCACAAAACACTTCTATTCTCTAGCAGATATTTTGAGCAAGTGCATACACATACAAACACACACTCACACTTCTGCATGGTTTATTCTTAAATTACGTTGACGTACTTGAATTAAATATGTGAACCACTGCATGTCAGGTAACATTTATGAGAGCTGTGTATTTTGAAGGTCTGTAGATCACGGTCAATATCATCCTCGGAAGAAATCTTTGGTGTGGACGTTACTGCTTGTTTAACTTTTTAAGACAGTGAAGATAAAATGTATGTGTGTGTGCTTTAATTTTTTTTAAATCGGTAGCTCACAGCCACATTTGGTCACTGAATAACAATATAAAACCCCACTAAGGAGTATTAGCAGCAGCAGCAGTAGCAGTAATAATAGTAGTTGTTGTTGGTTGTTGTTGCCAAGAATAAAAAAAAAAAGATTACAATGAAATAACTAAAACATACATAAATAAAGTATAATCATGACGTGAACCTACGCTGTGAACCTACGTTAAGAAAACATAAAACAAAAGAAAATCAAAGAATCAAAAGTATTTTCTTGGGAAACGAAGTCCAATGGAACAAACAGAGGCATAAAGGCATGATGAAATGCTCAACGGCAGATGTTAAGTTCGCTGTTGGTCCAAAATATCTCCAGTGGCACCCTTGCAGGTCCTTTGGGTGCCATCAAATGGTGCCATTCATGTCAGTGGATGAGACAATATTCCATTTTAAGCGCCCTGACTGACCCGGTTTATGGATGCCTTGAATTCTAATGGCCCCATTCAATAAGAATACCCTTTTTCCACCGATACGTTGATTATTATATATATATATATATATATATATATAATATATTATATATATATATATATATATATATATATAAATCATTCGAGCTACATATATATATTAAATATATATATATATATATATTAAATATATATATCAAATATATATATATATATATATATATATCAAATATATATATATATATATATATATATATATATACATACATATATAATATACATATATATAAGTATATATATCTATATATATATATTGTATATATATTATATACACATACATAAGTATATAAACATTTGCATGTGTGAGTATGAGAAAATTGTCTGGTCCAATAATTGGTTTCAGCTATCCCGTATTTTGTTATATGAACATTTCCTTTTAATAAATTTACATTGCTATAAATGTCCCTTTCAACAGATTGAAATTGATAGTCATCTAAAAGTAAGCTAAATCATATTAATCATTCTTCCCTCTCCATGAAATATGTAAAATAATGTCTTGCCACAAAATGTATGCATAAATTATGTCTCGTTCATAAAATGTATCGGGAAAGCGTCATCCTCTGTCACTTTTATTGCGTATTCAATATTGTGAGGGTCCAAGAATATATTAAATTATAATGTAGAAGAATATCAAATTCCTTTCTCCACCTTGGAAGTGGATAAAAGAATAACTAAGTATTTCAAATATTTTTTGGAAAAGAAAAACTCGATTATAAATACAATTGCATGTGTAAATACACAGTATTTTATAAATAAACGATATCGCTCTCTACTTCACAGATAGGAAAAGGAATGATAGGACTGGAATTATCTATTAAGAAATAAATCCCACTGTTAAACACAATTTCGAATGTAAATAGGATTATGATAATGAAGATAATTAAATAATAAACGAGAAACAATCATCTACAAGCAGCAAGATGTTAATGACCGTGGAGAAAAATAATTTTTAAGAAGGCAGACAGTTACATCGAATAGGGGACAAAATATAAAACAAAGCTAAAAAAAAAAAAAAGAGAGAGAGAGAAAAAAAAGGCGTGAATATGCAAAGGGAAAAACAATCGTAAGGAAGAGTCAACAGATAATGAAACCACCAAACAAGCAAAGGCAACCTCAAGAATAAATCAGATCGAAGACCGAGACACAAAGAGTCGAGACGAGGGATGGAGATAAATCGGGTTTAATATTTCTCCGGTGGTGACGTTCGCTGTGACATTCTTGTGCCTGGCAAAATGTTGTCCCCCCTCAAGAACAGCAACAAACGGATCGTATTAGTTCAAGTGGGTCCTTGACGAAGAGCAAAGTGGTTGCATCCGCTGGAGAATAATGCAAAACACAACTACTTTATTCATTACATAAAAAAACGAAGACAAAAAAAGGACTGCAACAACACTTCTGACTAATGTGTTTGCGCTCGTTGGTGTAATGCGTTTCTTTCTGCCCTCGGTGGTTTTTTTTTTTTTTTTAATAGAAAGACTTCGGTTCCCATTCCTAGCACAGCATCCATTATTGATCAAGGCATTTATATTGGGGGGATGAAATGTCTTATCAATTACGTCTATTTAAAAAAATTATTTTCAAAAATTAAAACACAACTGTTTTGAAACTTTTCCATTTGAATAACATAAAGATTCGCCTATATTTGTCATGATTTATTCTGTCATCATTTTCCTATATGAACAATAATTTAAAATAAAAGAGGAGGAGGCGAATGGAAAGCATCTCAGGGTGTGAGCCTGAAACCTTGCATAAAACACAGATAAAGAGTAAATGTAAAAATAAACATATAAATCCCTGGTCGGACATTTTCATAAACGTAGCATAGCGGAGGCTGCAATTCAGGTTCATAGTCCTCATATATCCGGATTCCGGAACCGCCCAGGCCCAAGGGCCTGAGTAACACTACTTCTTGAGGTGAACCAGAAGATGCTAAACTTCGGATCCTCTATAGGGTATGCCGGTTTTGTTGGGCATTTTGGCTGCAAGGAAAGAAACGAGCTTATTGACCTGAGCAATCGAGAGTGGCTACTGCAGTTATTGGTTAAGCAGATGCGATACCAGTTAATTCTGTTCAGCATCTGTCACTAATAAATCACGACTGTCCTTAACTCAGAGGAGACTTTTACTTATATCTTTATATTGTCTTAATTTTCCTCTGCTGTGAGTAAAAGATAGCATTTAGCCGTTCATCTGTAAGCCTTTCTTTGACAATTTCACTTACAATTCGTTTGTTCATGCAACCTACGCAAATATCCCTGTGCTGCTGTTGATCCAGTTTTGGAAACTTTTCCATTAATTCCATCACTTAAAGAAGGGAATCCGAAGCATGCCAGGTTTCATAAGCTGAATGTAAGAACCGAATATATCTGTCTCACTTCAAAAGAATTTTCAAGCTTTTTGAGAAGTCTTCGTTACGTTCCCACATTGTTCTGTCCCGTTACTTATATAAGGAAAAGAAAAAAATAACTTATAGCCAAACAAATTCAGTACATTTACTTATTTAATTTTTTTCCTTGCAATAAGCACAATATGGAAGATCTACTGAGAGCTTTCGTTATTAATTATTAATTTTTGAGAGGAAATTGGCAAGGTAATACGCCTTGCTCTCTTGCACGAGCAGTCAGGTAGATGAGAGTCAAGAACTGCGTACCTCTCCATATTAAAGATGAGATGGTTGGATGCTGGTCCGTCATTAACGCCGAAATAATGGGAGGAAACTTTTGTCTTGTCATTTGAATTGTTTTCATATCACAAGGAAATGAAGACCTTCCAGCAAAATGAAACACATCGTCTCCCATTCATAGTAGATCTTCCATATTGTGCTCATTGCAAGATAAAAAAAAAAAAAAAACTTACATAAGTGAATGTCTGACTGAAAAGTGCCTCATCTCATACTGACTGTGCGGAGGAGAAAAAAAAAAATAAAAACAATACAAAGTTCTCAAGAAAAAACGGATTTGGCCTGGTCGTGAGTTACCCTGAAAAGGTGCCAAAGCAGGAATGTTACTTGCAATTATGAAGCTCATTGTCAACCGTATTGATACTCTAGTCTAGAGTTTGTTATTACGGTGCTTTTTCACTGGGGAATATTCAAGATCTCCTGAAATTTCGTTTGTCAGTGCCAATGACATTTCCAGTAATGAAGATCGTATCTGGAAAGATATTCGAAAGAATTTCAGATGGAAATAGGCAACATTTGTCATCGCTTATAAAGTGAGAGGGAGCATTAGATGAAGCTCATTAAGAAAGAAAGGCAAAAAATTAGCGAATCACTTAAAAGTGAGGAGCAGCAGCTACGAGCGAGGGAATTCTCTCTCTCTCTCTCTCCTGCTCTCTCTTCTCTCTCTCTCTCTCTCTCTCTCTCTCTCTCTCTCGGCGCCACCGAGATCGAGCACCTACAAATCTAATAATAAACGACGGAGCGACAATTGTCAGGTAATTACCATTCCCATCAGAGGGCGTCTGACTCCCCAACCACGACGTCATTCCTTATCAACTGGGGAAAAGGGGTTGATTTAATACCATTTTACAAGTGCCCTAAAACACCTGTCACCTGCCTCTTCCTTGACGCCCTCTCCAGATGTCACGTTAATTGGTCATAACAAGCCATTCATTCGAAGCCAATCAGGGAGCGAATCTCTCGCTATGGGAAATCGGGAACGGGAATTGGGGGAAAGGAGGCCGGTCACTGGAACACGCGGCCAGGGGTAGGGGGGTTGAGGAGTCATCTCTTATCTCACTTTCTCACTCTTCAGTTAATGAAGAGCAATTTATGTCAGTGTTATTTTCTGATGGAAAAGAACACTAAAAGTCTTGAAACCACTGTAAACAGTGGTGTGTATGTGTGTTTATAAGTCCTTAATACTCAAAATTGCTAAAATAAACATGCTACCCAAACCATCCTTTAACCTATCTTAGGCTTTATATTCTGACTTGGCTGGATAGTGGAATGCCCCGTTTTTTACAGGCTTTTATTGTTTTATTTTTTATTCTTTTTATTTTAGAACATTTCTGAGATAGTATACACCCTTCACTCCGCCCCGTCTGCAGTCAACATACCATCTATCATAAGTCTAGTAGAATGTTGGTCTATTACGAGAGAAAAAGAGAGAGATTTTCGTCAAATCTCACTTTCTGTATCTAGATAAAAACCGCGCTCTTCTGTTTCTCCATTCCCTTCCACCCTTAGTTTTTCCTCCCGCCATTTATTATCTTACTTTCCCCACTGCAAAGGGCACGACAAAGGGGCACGTCTGGGCAAGGCACGTACCTCCCTTTAAGGGCGTGATGTATTGCCATTTAGAGAATTGCAGGGCACGGGAAGTAGACGGCACGGAGACTCAATAAATCGCAATAAAGATTATGGATCCATTCAAGAGCTCCGCTTTTAATCAAGAAATATGACAGCTCGCGAGCTCATCTTTCAGTTATGGCTTAGTGCGAGTTTCGTACATCCGTCTGCTGCTTTTATTAGGGGTAGGAGGACAAAATAAAATAAATCCGCTCATAAGGTGCAGATATATATATATATATATATATATATATATATATATATATATATACATGTGTAGATATGTATGTATGTTTTCATACAAAAATATAGATATTTTCATAATAAAAATCTTATCTTTCTTGCGGTAAGGCTTTGATTAGCAAGCGATTACAGGGTACCATGAAACCTCTCCATTCACGCATCGTAGCCTATCGAAAAAAAACCCTTTGTACTGAAGTATAAAATAACGCAACTTACACTACTTTGTTAAATTATTTATTGAAATATGGTGAAACTCCCACCCTCCGACTCTCTCTCTCTCTCTCTCTCTCTCTCTCTCTCTCTCTCTCTCTCTCTCCTCTCTCTCTCGTCTCTCTCCTCGGTCTCTCATACTTTCGTCTCCTCTCCTCCTCTCTCGCTCTCTCTCCATAGGAAAAGAATATGATATTGTGTTTACCATTATGCCTCTAACGAAGCACTTCCTCCATGAGACTCATCTCATTAACAAGATAATGAATAAACTAGAGGCTCCCATGAACCTGGAGCCTCCGCAGCAACATCTCACTCCTAATTTTGCTGAGCAAGCACTCTGAGTCTAGTGTGCGTGCGTGTAAACACCCCATCAATTGTCGCGCTTGTTATTTTTGCTGGCCTGTGTTTAACGGGGATTTCTCCTCCTCTTCCGGATAGGAGTAAAAGTGAATTCACCTCAGGCAAATAGATTTGTTGTATCTACAAAGATAAGAGAAATATGTACGAGTTAGTTAATCGCAATAATCGTAAAATATACCTGACAGAAGTGAAAGGATTGTTTGTCATACGTATATGCTAATATATATATATAAATAGCACAGAACTATACGCATACACATACACACACATACAAATCACAGGTTAAGAAGAGAGAGAAATCCTTCAATAAAAGAACCCAAGAACTCAACCCAACAATCCCGAACCAATAAACTTTCGTGATGAGAATGGAAATTACCCCTTGAGTCTTAACAAGTTGCAAAGAGAAGGAGTTTTCTTTTTCTCTCTTCTTTATTTTTTGCTCAGCAGTAGTTTCCCCAACAGCTGCGGCTCCTGCCACATCTCCACCGCGTTTGCGTTACTAGTTGGTTTAGAATTTAGTCTGTGTAACATTGAAAGTATTTCGAAGTAACACACAGTGTATAATGTAAAGGCCTTTTATCGCGAATTTCGTCATCATAAAAAAATTTCCTTTATCAGGAGATTTTTAATGAACCAAAAATGAGATAATTGATGGGTTCATTGATCTGATACTTATTATACATCAACCTTTCACTGTATATATATATATATATAGATATATATATATATATATATATATATATATTATATATATTATGCAGAAGCCAGATACTATGTCGTACCTCTAAGTAAATGGGGATACAATCCACAATGAAGTAAAATCCTCTTGTTTTAGTTTAAAATAAATATATCTTGTACAGGATTAAAGCTTTCGACCATCAACTGTGAACAAGACCACAGTTGATGGTCGAAAGCTTTAATCCTGTACAAGATATATTTATTTAAACTACAAGAGGGGGATTTTACTCACTTGTGGATTGTATCCCCATTTATATATATATATTATTATATATATATATATATATATATATATATATATATGACTATATATATATATATATATATGATATATATATATATGTATATATATATATATATATATATATATATATATATATATATATATATACATCTCTCTTGCCTTACTGGAATCTCGATCTCAAAAGGAATCGCTCACCCATTGGCAACGCTGCTTTAACCTTTTCAAGTTCAAGAAGACGTGTAAACCTTTAATGTAACCTTTCACAAAAGGAAGAATCTGAGGAACGAAGAAGGTGAAGCAACAACAACACACACCCACGCTATTTATTTTCTTTTTTTTCTTTTTTTTCTTTCTTTCTTTTACAAGCTTTCTTCCAGAATCCATCTTGGCTTCTCCGTTATCTTCACAACGCCCGCGCAAAAATGTGAAAGATTGTGTCCAAACGCGGCTTGTCAAAGGCGCTTCGTCTGACGCACGTCAATCCGACTTCAAGTCTTTTCTTACTGACTGAAGACGAGCTTGCGCGTCTGTTTGTACATTTTTCAGACTCGATTTTAGTCAGGGCGTTTGTCCCTCTCTTAGTGCAGGTGTTCTGTCTGGATAACCTTTCAGATATTTATTTCTGAATTTGGATTTTCTTCTTTTCTTTCATTTGACTTCGATTGTGATTAGTTGATTTCTGCTTACCTCTTCCATATAATTTGTCATTTCTATTTAAGAACATTCTGCTCCTTACCGACTGATGACTTCCTCCATCACATGAGAACCGACCTCCTCCTTCTAATCTCATCCCGTTCTCGTTATCATCTACTTTAGCCGATTTCCCCGTGACCCTTTCCAGTCCCATCCCTTGCAATATGGAATGGAGAAGAGACACATTGGAAGAAAGAAGAGAAGGAGCCAACGAGATTCATCTCCTACTTGATATTTGTGAACGTCATTCTTTGATATGCAAATAAATCTCGTCTGAAACGACGTCATTAACATTTGCCTGGCATCTCTCTCCTGCAATTCGCACCCCTCTCCGCCTCTGATCTCCCAATTTCCTGCGCACAAGGAAGGAAGAGACGATAAAGGGAGGGAAGTAGAAAGGGAGAGGAGCCCCCGAATTCCTGAATTCCTACGGACAATAACAGTCAGGTAATACAACAGGGTGAAATAGCGTCCTGATAGGAATCGAATGGGTCGCTAATAGGTAGCGGATGATTCCGAGGGTGATTAGTCCCCGTGTGCCACGGCCAAACCCCTGACAACACTCCCCCCCCCAACCCTCCCTCGACCCTACAGACACTCTAACCGCTTCCCCACCCTCTGGTCGGAGCAGCCCGACACTACATTTTCATTAATGACTCATAATTACAAGTCGAATGTCCACGTTACAAAATAGTTGTACGTAATGCATCAGAATGAATTATGCTCTTCAGTTACTATACTCACAAACTATTCTCTGTAACGAAAAACTCGCTACTCACTGAAATCAGTTTTGTACGTTGAAATAATCATTAATATTATTGTTATTATCAACGGCCTTAGCACTGATTTACTACTATTACTATTATTTTTCCTTATTCGTCGTGATACTGACATCAAAAATTAGGAGCACATCACAAATCGTATCCTTACTGGCTTTGAATTTAACTGATGTAGTATGATAATTAACATCCTTGTAAATTGGGTTTTCATTATCTCATATACTCAGAGCAGTTTCCACCTTCATTATTAATTAAGCTTAGATGGTGTTTAAAATCCTAACGGATAAAAGATACTAGAGAGAGAGAGAGAGAGAGAGAGAGAAGAGAGAGAGAGAGAGAGAGAGAGAGAAAATATTCATGACCATTAATCAGTCACTTCTGCAAACACTCGACCCTCTCAACAAGATGGTATTCCACTTAGATGATCACCCAGAAAAGAAAGCGGTTTATAAATAACCCGACGGGGCAGCAAAGGCCCGTAATACGGCAGAACGAGAGACAATGAATAATTGATGCTTCGAACAGACCCCTTATGCTTCAAGTGCCACGCTGACATGCTTTATGCCTCTGGTATTTCTCTCTGGGCACCTCGGATTCCTTCTCCCGGGCATCAATTATATGTCTCTCATGGGTACGTTCCCTCTTTTGCATACGCCATACCCATGGTATTTCGAGGTACGTCTGAACCCCCGGGCGAAAGAAAAGACTTCGCTACGGATCATCAGGTGTTATTAAGAAAGGCCCGTGGCAATGGGTAATGCATATGATTAAATCTTATCATTCTCCACATATCTGTCATTTGCATGTCAAAGTACTGCTTTCTCTACAGTTCTCGAGGCTGTCCTAAATTATCCTTTTCCTGATGGGAATAATAAAAAGCGATGTCCATAAAACATATCAAGACATGGAAAAAAGAGGAGCAGTTACCTCATGTGCTTTATAGGGCTTTGACGTTAATGCCAAACCCTAGACTCCAAGGTTCATCCAGTGTCCGGTAAAACAAGTTGAGTTATAGATAAGAATACACAGGGAAAAATGTAAGAAAGAGGAACGAAGGTAAAGATTGAGAAAAAAAAGTTGAAAATATATACTGAAAAATGGAATGGAATGAAAATAAATATTTATGTATAACTGCTACAGTCTAAACCTTCCCAACGGACAAGGTATTAAAAGAAATAGAGGATAAACGTGAGGATGAGGGAGGTGGAAGGCTCACCAAGTAACTGAAAGTATCATCCATTAGAAGGCTGAAAGAGAAAATACAGCTTGGACGACAGTTCATTGCCGGCGATGATTGGGAGCGGAAGCTGACGACAAACTGCTCGTCTTTTTCCAAGAAAGTTGGAATAACGTTGAGGAGACATTTTTTTTCGCCTGCATCAACATTTTTCCTCTCATTAAATGCCTTCCAAATTATCTCTCTCTCTCTCTCTTTACTAATAGATTTCCTTAAGTATGTATTCATACGTAAACACACACGCACATGAAGAACACAGTATATATATATATATATATATATATATATATATATATATATATATATATATGAATTACTGGTTCACGACATATATGTAAAACGTGATGCTATGTGGTAATGCCACGGAGGAAAATGTTTACTCATTAATACATACTTAAGAAAATCTATTATTAGAGAGAGAGAGAGAGAGAGAGAGAGAGAGAGAGAGAGAGAGAGAGAGAGATGCCTCGGCAGTTCTCGTGTTTTCATTTTCCTCCGTGGTATTACCTTTATATAGGGTATATATATATATATATATTATATATATATTATATATATATATATATAAAGTTTTTGAAGATATGGTATAGACAAATACATAAATGGGTATACGAAAAGTCTGTGTTCCCCTTAGGAAGTTTTGGGATGTCCCTTGAGGAGAATTTAGAGAATCAACCTCTTTCCTTTTCCTCCTTCACCTCACCCTGCTGGGTGAAGGTCTCTCTCTCTCTCTCTCTCTCTCTCTCTCTCTCTCTCTCTCTCTCTCTCTCTCTCTCTCTCTCTCTCTCTCCTCTCTCTCTCTCTCTCTCCTTCTTCTTCTTCTACATTTCCTTATGTTCTATTGTGAAGATAATGAATAGGTCCCCTGCGGGCGCATCTAATCAGGTCGTCTTTTTCTGACATTTTTCTCTCAGAGAGAGAGAGAGAGAGAGAGAGAGAGAGAGAGAGAGAGAAACTCTGAAGTCAAGGCCTCACATCAATAAAACATTTTTTCTCTCTCTCATATGCACAGAAGTGGAATGTTTTTCCCAATGCTAGTAGGAATATGTTCTCAGCAGGTTTAACTGAGTTGTGTAATCATTTACACATACTTGCATACTAATATAAACATTAAGCTCTTGTTAATTTCTTCACTAAGCACTGCAGCGGCTAAGTGCTCCAGTATCTCTTATCAAATGAATAAATAACACCACAACTTTTTCGTGATCTAACGTTACGAATTCTCATCAAAATCACAATTACTTCTATTTTCATTTTTCTTTCAGTTTTTAGTTCCTCCATTCATTTCCTTCTCTATAATTCTCCTCCTTGCCTACATTAAGGCAGGTTACAAGGATTAGTGGCAAGTCTTGAAGAATATATTGGAAGCCCACCAACGCTTTAGGTAAGCCGACAAGTACGAGGTCACGAAAGTTCCAATAATATTAAGTATATATATATATATATATATATATATATATATATATATATATATATATATATCAATATACACAAACATATATATATATATTTATATATAATTCATATGTAATACATACATACATACATTATACATACAACATCATACATACACACACACACACACACACAACACACACATATAAATATATATATATATATATATATATATATATATATATATCCTACTTAAACATTCTCTTATAAACCTACACACTTATAGGCATGTATTTTTTTATTTCATCAATAAATCACACAAACCACGCATATAGATGAGAGTCAGTTTCGCAATTACTTTATCAACCAAGAAAATGGCATCAATAACGTACATAATCCTTACAAAAAATACATCGTTACTTTACAGACGAGATAATTCTCTCAATTCCACATCTCGATTAAGATTAATAATTTTCCAGCTTCATAAGAAAATAAATGTTTTCCCCATCACCAGGAAATATGAATATTAGTTTTCCTTCTAAGCGTAGGTTAGTAGATAACATTTCACTCTAACTGATTGGTAAATTTTCAGAAATAAAAAGTCCTTCATTTCCTACACTACTCTTTCGACGACATAACGCTACCTATTATTAGAGACAATTCTTCCTCCTAAATTCCTCCATCCATCTTCCTCCTCCTCCTCTTCTTCTTTTTCTTCTTGTTCGTGCTCCTTAAGTTTGTCTTGGCGACTTGGAGGAGGAGTCATGTGTTGACACATTTCGAGCTTGAAGGCGAAGATGAAGGACGGGAGATAGATGATGTGATAAATGGGGGGGAAATGGAGGAATGAGACAAGCCAAACGGAAAAAGGAGGAAGACGGATGGTTTACAGTTTCCCTGGCGCGAAATGTTTTCAGCTGCGAAATCGCTTTCTGTCATCTGAGACTTCTAATAATTGCATGCACTTCTGGAAGACACAAGTCCACATAAAAACAGAAGCATGTACACGCATATATGAACATACCACCTTCAAATAATATGGTTTTTGAAAATATTCTTTATACGTATAGTTAGAAAAAGGACATACAAATACATACGTACTCTCTTGAATAGGAGAAAAAAAATAAGACATGCAAACTAATACACCAGGTGCTAAAATCTTTATTTTTATGAAGCTTTTTATTATGACGACAGGAAGTTAAAGAAATAATAAATAATATTCATCTCTCTTATGATTTTTATCACCGTTCAGCTGAGTTGATTGCATGATTTTTTTCTCTTGATTTTTATTTAGATTACTGGGAACCCATCAGTTCGCTGCATGAATTGCTTCCCATCTCTCATCCAAGTACACTGCATGAATTACTTTGAATTCCTGAAGCTTATTGCAGTGAATATCTCGACACTTTTGTTCGAGTAAACTGCGTGAAGGATTTCATCTTTTATTTATTTGCTCATATTCACAGCAGGAATTACTCATTTTATTTTAGTTAATTGCACGAAATTTGTTGCATTTAATTTTCTCAGGGTCATAGCATGAATTGTCCTTCATGTTTTAGTTAATTGCAAGAACTTTTCCTTATTTATTGCTTCAGTCCATTGCATAAATTATTCTGCATTTCATATTCGAGTTTGCTGCATGAATGATTTTGCATTAGATTTTATTTGAAGTTGCAGCTCGAATAATTTCGTAGTTTTCTCTTGAATGCATGATCATAAAGTTGGCGGACTTAAAACGTGCAAATCAAGAGTTACTGATGAGACAGCGGCCGCGTTCGATGGCCTATATCGGAGGCGAACTCTTAATGAATATGTAGCCCTTCTGGGAGCAAGTGCCCGTGACGCGTGAGGACGACCTCACTGGGAATCTATTTAGTGTGCTTGGAGCCACATCGAGGTCACGGGAGAGAGAGAGAGAGAGAGAGAGAGAGAGAGAGAGAGAGAGAGAGAGAGCAGTGAACATAATAGAAAACCCAAGGTGCACCCATAAGCAGAGAGGGAGGAGTATACACACACACACACACACACACACACACACACACGCACAAAGAGGGAATTAGATTATTTTCTTACCTGGGGAGAAATCTATCATTACTCAATTCTATATGTGATTTTGTTATATCCAAAGTAAATAAAGCCTGAAAAAAGAAGTAAAGAGGAACCAGGCGGAAAGATTAGTAAATACGAGCGACCAAAAATAAAAACCTAAATGAGTAAATAGCCCGCAGAGCCGACTCAAGTTGTAAGAATTGTGGTTTCCATGTCATTCGTAGAAATAGCAACCGGCAAGAAAGAAAACCCTCAAGTTTATTTTGGTCTCTTTGAAGATTTATTTTTCCAGAAAGCCCGACCCAGAGGCAGCCAGGAAATACTGGGGACTCCGAAGTTAATTCGCATCGGAGTAAACACGAAAATAATTGGTGCGTAAAACTTCAGCTGGGGACGCGAAGGTGAATTCCAAATGAGAGTAAATATTGACAGAATTTGCTCTCTTGAAAACCGGGTGGATAAGTCCTTGCGAGTTCATTCCCAGTCATTCTTTGACTTCAGGCTGTCAGTCAAAATAATGAGGGACTTTTCGTAGAAATAAGCGTCTATATGCTCAAAGGACGCTTAAAGTTATAATCATCGGCATTAATAAAAAGAATGTAAGTATTTGACGTTCATACACAACTCACACACACACATATGGGTGTGTGTTTTTTGTGTATATGTATGTATGTATATATACATATACATATATATATATATATATATATATATATATATATATATATATATATATAGTGACTACCCATGCCCTTCCCTTTTTCTTAGTTCCCTTTTTATTCATATTCTCCATTTTTCTATTTTATTTCACATTTATAGAATCTATCTGTTTCTCTGTCTTTTGACTGTTTTGACACCTCCAAACTCCTGTTTCTTGTCACTCCCATCGTCCCAAACCTCACTTACCAAATTGCAAAACATTTCTGTAAGTTTAGCTCTGTCTACCTATTATCGTTCGTATTCTTCGCGGAATAAACTCGAGCAGTAATAGTTTGAAGCCAATGGACGTCTTTAAGAATAATTCTAATACCTTTGAGGTAGGAAAACCACCCCCCAACAAAATCTCACATTATTATTCATCCAAAACGTAGTTGACCTTCTTCGTCCTCACTGAAGAATTGCAACTTAACTATCTAGAACATGAAACTTTGAGGAAATTAGAAGCTTCCTAACCCCAATCCAATACTGGCCACCCTACTAATCAACTAGTTGTTAGGGTGCAATTAAAATCGATTCCCTTTGGATATTGGATGTTGAGTTACCGAATGCCCGCAGTCCTATGTGCTAAAAAACAGACGTCAACGGCTGACCTCAGGTTCCACTCCCTGTTTTCGGTACATTTTTAAATATTAAATATGTATGTGACTTAGTATCCGTATACAAAAATATCTAGCGTGTATCAGTAACTATATCATATATATATATATATATATATATATATATATATATATATATAGATATATATATATATATATATATATTATATATATATATATATATATAATGTATATAAATAAATAAAAATTTGAAGCACGTCTTATCCACCGAAACTGCCCGTCTATATATCGAAGCAGTACATGAATACTTAATTTATTTGCATTTAGTACTTTGCATAACTTATCTCTATTGCGTGCCGAACCTCAAATTTGATGAAATCGAACGGCGACATAAACACAGTCCCGTGAAAGGAAAATCGTTCATTCCACATACCAGCAGTGGCCTTTAATCCGGAAAATTCATTACGCGAGCACAAAAAGCAATCGTTGATACCAAGCAGGCACGCAACCGCGTGCACATCTCTCCACATAAAACATGCACGATACAAAAGGAGACACCCTCGTAAATATGACGGCGAAAACCGTGAAAAAGGGAGAATGTCCGTGTAAGTAAGTAAAGGTGGTCTTGTTTACTCAACAAATGCGTGTGCGTTCTGGCGTCTACGCATACACACACAAACACTCACACACGCACTTCGTGAATATTTTCTCTCTTTCTTAAGCAAACACAACAAAACACCGTAGGAATGTCAGGGAATAGGGGGGAATTGGGAGCCTTATTTAGTCAAAACTAGCTTTATGCACACGAGAATGAAATAACTTTGGCTTAATTCCGATGTACTCTATGGGCACATGATTCGTCCGTCACTGGGATCCTATATTATTTGGGAGTTTGTCACTGGGCTTGTGTTATTCCAGTTTATCACATTATCACTTTTATATTTATTATCGTAATCGTGGCGCCAATTCGTACCACCATCATCAACTTAACAAAATATGGTGAACCTGAAGTTCTCTATTATTGAAAAAATTTTAATTTACAGTTTCCAATTTTGTATTTTATCTCAAAATTCAATCGCATGCAATTTCCACATTGAATAAGATTAGTAAAAACCATTTTCATAACAAAGTGGTCTTGAATCTTCAAAAAAAAAAAAAAAAAAAAAAAAAAAAAAAAAAAAAAATCACTTGACGTGTTAAACCAAAATTCCATTTCATAAAAATGTTTCTCCACATCCCCAGGGGAGAGTTGAGTATCAGCAGCATTACGGACGCGAGCCCTAAGCACACTTGCCCCGCAGAATGGCGGAACATACACCACGCCGAATTCATTGCTATTCCCCGGCAACAAACTTGGTTGGTAATTCGCCCCGAAACTATCACGGATAGGATGGAGACTTGAGGAGGAGGAGGAGGAGGAGGAGGAGGAAAAAGAAAAAGAAGCCAAGAGAAGGAGGGAGCTGGCGCGAAAGCTTTCGACAAAGTCCGGCCATGAAATAGCCTTATCTCTAACAGGAACATCGTCAGGGTTTACGGTAAGTCTTGCAAGACCTGAGTATTTTTCTCTCGAGCTGTTTAAGAGAGAGAAATGAAACTAGTTTGTTCTCTAAGAGTCATTCACACGAAGTCTCCACATTTGGCTGAATTAAGCCAAGGCTTTGTTCCTCTCTCCTCACTTGTCTAAGATATATACCCAAAATGCCCAAAACAGGAGCATACAAAGCGTCATGCACGTGTACTTATGTTACGTGATATACATGATGTACGTACAGTCTTACACGTACATATAATGCATCGATGAGTAGATATGTATGTGCCTATAACGAGATAAGTATTGATGCTAAACTTGATCTATCAACTCACGCAGTTGTCTTTCGTGTCCGGGCACCACTCAGGTGATTTGGATACACAAGTCATTTTCGGGTCAGGCTTTCAACGTCGTCAAGAGGTTTCTAGTAAAATCTTTACTGGGGTGAGTACGATAACCTAATCTTTTATGAACATTTAAAGGGAAGAAACACATACGCCAGCTGAGGTCGTAATGGCTTCTAAAATTTCCAGTTAAGGGCTCATTAATGGCTTTGAAATGACTACTCGAAGCATCAGGGCTGAGAAGTGGAAACGTTACGGACATTTGAAAACGCTCGGAGAGAGTTCTTAAAACTCGACTTAATGTCTTCCTTCGAGTCTCATTTTTCGTTTGTTTTGGACATTACGATGATGATGGCGATGTTTCTCCCATATTTGTTTCACTCTCCCATATGATTACCAATTGGGCACCACCGTTGCGCCTATAAACATCATCTCCACGCGACGGGTAAAGCCCATAAAATGAATGTACAACTATCTAAATATCAAATGTTTTAAAAATACTTAGAATATTAACAGGGGTAGAACTCATGATATGTCCATCATTCTATATCGCTGGGAAAATGTATTACCATATATTTAAATACGAAAAAAATAACTATATATAAAGATAAAAATTAAAAGCTATAACTTGGTGATACCCACCATTATCCTAAACGTCAAACAGGCGAATCGCAGAAGAGAAGTTATATTCTTTAAGAAATGAGGCAGAGGCTAGAAATCCATTTGACTTACATCTAGACAAAAACGCAAAAGTGAGGAACGCTTGGTCCTGACAGTCTTCAAGTGTACCCAAGTTCGAATAATAACTACATCTGTTGTTAGAAATTCCATTAGAAACATTTTATTTTGAATAAATCGCAATAATAAGTATTTAAAACTACGAGAGAGAGAGAGAGAGAGAGAGAGAGAGAGAGAGAGAGAGAGAGAGAGATTAAATAATGACGAACCAACCAAACGCACGCCGACAGAGCCAATTCCCAACCAAGGCTAAAAACAGAAAAGTTGTGATATGGCATTTACCACGGATAAGGGTAGACCCCACGGAAAGAATTCGTGAGGGATGAGGCGAAAAGAGTAATATACTCTACGCCCCTTTACTATACGCCCATCCATCCACCAATATCTGATTATGTTGGGATGGAATTCTTGCCTACCACGGTGCCAAGCAGGTGGCACAGTTTTACAACCTCGATGGCAAATTAAATATGGCCTGACTTACATCACATATCAAATTAGAAAAAGGAATTTTGCGTCCTTATTCTTAGAAGCGGTATGTTTTACAATGTAATGCACTAGGATGATGCACCAAAAGCATGCAATTGAGTTAGCAATTTTACGGAAATATCTACTAGCACACACAATCATCAAGAAATCAAGAATCCACAGCCTTCATTTTGTTTCCCAATTGCTGACAGTACCAAGTAAATGTTAATTTATCCTTCTCAAGCTATCACTGCTACGTTATGAAACCTTACCAAGCACTAAACCTTGAATCATTTGCGTAATTACAAAAATAGACACCTGAAAGTTTTAAAAGCCATCGATACTCTGTCGTGAAAACTTGATTCTGCCTTAAATGAAGCCAAAGAGGGAAGGCCACCAACACTCACTCTCTTTTCCTGTGACTAAGCTTGTCTTTGGCAAAAGTCCCTACCTGTCATTTCACCGTAGAAAATGAGGAACACCAATCATATGAATGGAAGTCAGACTAAACATTTATTTTTTAATTTTTCCAAGATATAAGCATCAACCCCGAATATGAGGTCTAGTTTCAGTGGTTAACATGGTTAACATACGAGAGCGTTAATATTGTTTAATTTTACCGAGATTATAATACATTACTTTTTGTAGTAAAAGAATTGATTACATTCGGAACCGATGCCGTAATGCAAATAGCAAATACGAAAGAAAAACACGTAAAAAATGCACCGACGTTTCTTCGCGCAATCGAGTTTTCTGTACGGCGTATAATTCTGTAAAAAACAGCCACAGCCCATGAAATTCTCAGCCGGTCGTAGTGGCCTGTGTTGTTCCGTTGCCAGACGCACGATCATGGCTAAATTTATCCTTAAATAGAATACAGACTACTGATGCTAGAAACCTGCAATTTGGTATGTTTGGTGATTGGAGGGGAGATGATCAACAAACCAATTTGCAGCGCTTTGGTCTCAGTCGATTTTAAGATCTGAGGGAGGACAGAAGAGTGCGGACGGGCAGACAAAACGATCTCATTACTTTTCTTTTACAGAAAACTAATAAGTAAAATGCATAAAACAAAACAGCGGCAACAACGAAACGGTTACGACTGACTGCATGGCGTCTTATACTCTTATCCAACACAGGAGACAAAACTTTCTCAACAAGGAGAGCAAAACCCCCAGCTTTGCTCTATATCCTTCAGGTGGACCAGATATTCAAGCTTCGTTTTCAACTTTTGTGAAGCAATCAAGTGACTTCCAAACGGAATCAGAGATGACACTCTCTACCTCACTCATCCTTCGCCCGCCATTAATGTCGTAGATGAGCTGCGTAGCTCATGATGTGCTTAATTACCCAAGTATCATTAGAAGCAGCAATGCTTGCTGGCACGCTTGGATTATGATTGTTTGGTTTTCAGTTTTGAACATTAGTCTACCACGTCAAACATTAGTTTATTTTCATTATCTGGGTCAGTATCAAAGACAAAATCTGTTGCAGTTTCACGTAATTATCAAATCTTGCATATGAAAAGTAGTTACTGAAAATTAAGAAATCGAAAATAATGGAATCAAACAAGGACTGAACGACTTCCACCATCTCGCACATAAAATGCACAACAATCACTGTGTGTGTGTGTGTGTGTATAATATATACATACACATAATATATTAATTATAATATATATATATTATTATATATATTATATATATATATATATATATATAGAGAAAGAGAGAAGAAGGGAAGGAAGAGAGAGAGAGAGAGAGAGAGAGAGAGAGGAGTAACCACTTCAAACCTAAAGACCAGCTAAGAAACCGAAAGGCTGTCGATCTGGCCCCATCTCCCTCTAAGAAGCGTTAGGTGAGTAGTGTAACTCTCGATCAAGTTTCTTTGGTGCGTGGATCGTTCTCAGCCTATACTGGCCACCAATCCATTCGGCAGTAAATAGATACTAGATTCTGCTGGGGTCAAGAAAAAGGACGTGGTGTTTGCACCCTCATACTCGAGGATATACTCTTTTCACCATCCATCAGAAGGAGGCAAAAGGATGTCTGCAATCTCTCTCTCTCTCTCTCTCTCTCTCTCTCTCTCTCTCTCTCTCTCTCTCTTTCCATACACATATACAACCTCACACATATATGAATTTATATATACGCATATATATATATATATATACATATATATATATATATATATATATATTATATATATGTATATATATATATATATATATATATATATATATATATATATACACATATATACATACGTACATGTAAATGAGACTGAAGTGTAAACCCATTAAAGTGAACATCGGATTAAAAACGGTTAAAGCTTTTAAAAAAAATTGCAAAGTATTACATTTTCACAACCACACGACTACATTTTTCTTTAATATAGCAGTAAATGTATTTCATCACCAAGCAATTAAAGATAAAAATAAGCATTGTTTTCCTTAATTAAAAACTAAAAAATACCATATATGAAGCGTTATACGGTTGGAAATGTTAAAAGATAAATATTGAGAGAGAGAGAGAGAGAGAGAGAGACTATCTGTTCGACACTTGTGTTCTATGCCACGGGAAAGCAATAAAAGTCCAACAAACCATGAAAAGAAACAAATATCCAGTGTAGGGAAAAAGGGGCCAAAAATCGTACGGAAAAATATAAACTCTCCAAAAACTAAGCAAATAAAAATCTCTCCTCACGACCAGCGAACAAAAATAAATAAAAATAAAAAAGGGTAAAGCAAAAGAACTGTTGAAAATTACCTAATAAATGCGAGAGTGGGATAATAAAAAAAAAAAAAAAAAAAAGAAGAAGGGCGCGCGCACACAGAAACAAAGAACAAGGATATCACTGACCCGGATTTCTTTACCCGGCAGACGGACGACGTCTCCTGAAATTCGAGTTTTAAACATTGCAGAACTGGGTCGTGCATCGCAATCCAGGGTCCCCCCTCCCCCCCCTCCCCAACTCCTCCGCCTCTTGAAAACAGATGCCGAAGAGGCTTCGACAGGCGTACTCGAATAAACGCCAGCCTCAACAACAAACAG
>NC_087212.1:21428982-21446482 GCF_015104395.2 Macrobrachium nipponense | reverse complement strand
ACCCGAACCACATTATATCGAGAAATGAATTTCTATCACTAAAAATGAATCGAATATATATATATATATATATATATATATATATTATATATATATATATATATATATATATATATATATAATATATATATATATCAGAAGCTCGTCAATAATATAGCACTACATGTGGATGGTCAATGCTCTTCAGCTTTTAAGAGAACCGGCGACGACGAAGAAAAAAGGCATATACTCGTGAGAAAGGGCCGGGCATTTGAGGAGGAAGTGGAAGTCATAAACCCATTAATGATTACTCTGGAGGCCAAAGAAATAGACCGAAGAGAGAGAGAGAGAGAGAGAGAGAGAGAGAGAGAGAGAGAGAGAGAGATAAAAAAGAACAACCCTGGTTAAAAAGAAACGAACCCAGTCAGCGAGTGAGAGACCAAACTCTGGAATGCAAGCTGGAGTAATGGATGGAAATCGAACTCGTGCTGGAAGGAGCATGGGTCGCGGAGTATGTAAGGGACGCAATGAGGCGGGAGGAAGCTTAGGATGCGCTAAGACGGGATTCTTTTTCCCCCAACTTTTATGGACGGCAATATGATGACGATCCTGCCCAGAAAGGAAGCGCCGGTTAAGGATCAGTATATCGCCGTGCATCAGCCACCACGGAAGGGGGCGAAAAAACGACTGCATAGGATGAGGGATATCGCGTTTCGGAAGTATAGGATTTCCACGAGGACCAAAAATCGAGGTTGTGGAAATTTTGCCTTCGCAAAGGTTTTTGTATCCTTAATGCCTAGGAGTACATTAGAAGAGACACGAACTTCTCGATTTATATGATTCACAACAGTGCTTGAAAACAATTCATTTCTATAATTCAACGACAGTAACAGTCATTACATTTAGCACATAGTGGTGACAAGAAATAAGGCTATATGTCTACCGATCACTGACGATTACTGTACAACCACAAGGTTGGCAAATTCTAATCATGACCTTAGGCTAATGAGGGCACACAAAATGTGTGAAAATATTCAAGTCAAGTCAGTTAATATTCTTCGAAAAGTAATCTCCTTCCTGGTATAAACTACGTGTTTTCTATTGAATCATGTATATAAATATATTAAGAATATTATATTATGATAACTAATGGGAATATATTCTTACAAATGCATCTGATTCTGCACATTAAAAAGAGAATATTCTGTGCACTTGAAATAATGGGGGTATTATCTAAGAGAATGAAAGAACACCGCACGTGCGCAGAGCCTCAGATGTTTGGAAAGGCCGAACAGGGAAAACACCTTCTTGTTTCGTGGAAAAAAAAAGGAAAAAATGAGGAAGAACACAGAGGCTAATGACTGCCTTTTGTATCAAGCCATTTGAAGGTCGACAAATGTCAACAAGAATATCAACGGCCTTTAGAAGGCTAAGTCGGACTACGTCGAAAGATGGGCCTTGCAAGCACCAGCGGTGATACTGGTGGAGGAAGACTCTAGACTGAGGAAAGAATGGAAGGAAGGGCGGTATAACGTAAACGAGGAGGGAGAGAGAGAGAGAGAGAGAGAGAGAGAGAGAGAGAGAGAGAGAGAGAGAGAGAGAGAGAGAGAGAGAGAGAGAGAGAGAGAGAGAGAGAGAACCGTATAGCCAGAAGTGAGTTGCCCAGCAGCACCTCCAACCAAAGATGCCAGCTAAAGAATTTTATTGAAACAGTCGGAAGTTTTTACATTCCAGTATTTCTAACGTTGACTTTTAGCTTTTAATTATCCAGCTGTTCCCTTCATGCTCTGAGAAAGCATAACTCAAATGATCTGGGAAGTATTCTGAGGAATAGAGCACTGAAGTGTCACTGCCTCACTGGTAATCTGTCGTGCAGACAGAACCTGCGGGACGCGTGCCTGCTGTTTGAAGATCATTGGACCCCTTGGGATTCGGTTACATCACCGTCTTAGAAAACGCCTTCGGAAACGCTGTGTATATATATTAGGTACCCATATGCCGTGAGAGGCGGTTTCCTGTCACATGCCGGTCACCCTTCTGCTGCCTTCCACAAACATCAAACACTTGGAAATTATGAAATGCGCAGACCTTGCTTCTAATAAGGGCCAATTTAGACATAAGTTGATTCCTAACCATTTTCCTTTCGAGTTCTCCAATGTCTTGAAAGGTAAATGGGTCCACGAACACCGGGTTCACATGACATGGAAAAAAATTTAATAATTTTGAATAGATGGCTTGCAGCGCTAGGCAATTGAAGGGATACTGGACATATAAAAGTACATAAACACCTCAAGTTATATACATGGCTTTAAATGCAAAATATTTTAGTATATAAGCCAAATTGAATTCTTAAAAAAACTTTTTATTCCTTTCATAGGTAAAAAGAGACTCACTACTTAAAGGTACCTTCCTTAGATTTAAGTGCATTCCAACAAAACTGTCGAAGAAAGTAGTCATGGTATACAACATTAATAGAAAAATGTTTAGTATTATCCAATTTCGAAGAGCTTTTTTCAAGTATTTTTAACATTACTGGATATATCTTCTATGAGAATAGAACGCTGAAACAGTTTTTGAGACGAAACTCCTGAATCGTTATGTGGCACTTAGACAAACTTTAAGAAAACTTCTCAGCACTTTCAATCAGATTCGTCGACCTAAATCTTTATTTCTCCATGTGAGAAATAGTTTACATCTATTTTCTTTCGAGATTTGTTTGAAAAATCTAGTCTTTTTATACAAGATTTCTTGAACTTTTCCACACATACATACATACATATACATACATACATACATACATACATATACATACATACATACATATATATATATATATATGTGTGTGTGTGTGTAAAATTATGAGAGATCTTTGTGGTTTCAATCTTGTGTACGAAATTTTGGTTGAAATGAACTTAAAACTAGGGAACGTATCATCAAGTTAGTGACTCTCCTCTTACGTATAAAAAGGAATGAGATATTTTCAGAATTAAATTTGGGTATATCCTAATATATATATATATATATATATATATATATATATATATATATCATATATATATATATACATATATTTATACATTTATGTGTGTGTATTAAAATGTAACATAAGAATCCTTTGTCCTATTCACGGCTGTTTTGGATAGAAATATTTTCTTTATCCTAAATATAAAAGCTTTTGTTCTGCTCCCAAAACTGGATAAATCACACGCAGAGAGAGGAGAGAGAAGAGAAAGAGAGAGAGAGAGACGAGGAGAGAGAGAGAGAGAGAGAGGCCTCAGAATCGATGACACAAATAAAATGAAGCAAATAAATTTGTTTTCAGCGACATCGCCTGTCACTAAAATATGTTTACGGTCTCGTAAAACGGCAGCTGAGACATACAACTTAACAAATGGGACCAAAGGACGCTGAAATAAGGGGAAGTGCCTTAGGACGCGATGGATGGCCAGGTGTAGCTGACATTGTGAATACTAAATATACTATATATATATATATATATATATATATATATATATATATATATATATATATATATATATATATAAAGTTCAAGTACACATAAACACAAACACAAACACACACACACACACACACACCACACACACACACACACACACACATATATATATAATATATATATATATATATATATATATATATATATATATATATATATATTTATATATTTAGATGTAGTTCCAAATCCAGAAAGAAATGAAATGTGAAGAAATCGAGAGGGTTAAGAGGGCATTGTGGTTCATAAAATGACATATGTATCTGGGAAAAATGGGCCAGTAGATTCTAAATACAAATACAATGTATATATATATATATATATATGTGTGTGTGTGTGTGTGTGTGTTGTGTATACATATAACATTAGACCTTTGTTCATAACAAGAGAGGACGCAGAGAAATAGCATCACAGTGATTACTATCATAATCGCACTTTCAATGCTGAAGCTTGGCTGAAGCCCCTCTGCAGAAAACACCCACAAAATTAGGCCCTTCCTTTTTAATATTTCTTTGTTTATCTCCTTTCTCCTTGCTAAAACTGTCAATGAAACATTCTTTCTTGTAAAGTGTGAAAAATTTGAAAAGGGGTGAAATTAGTAAAATGAACGAATCCCGAGATGATTGTGAAGAGTACAGTTCTGAGGAGATAAGAAGAAGCGGAGGAAAAGGACAGATGTATAGAGGCAGAGGCGTCTGAGAGGAAGGACCTTATTATCCCGAATGTTCTAAATTGCATGCAAGACTGATTTGGAGACGATGCTGACGCGTTTTCTGCGAGGGTGCAAGAATGGGCTATGGTTGTGGAAGTTTTCCACAGAGGGTTTCATCTTGAATTTAGCAGGTAAAGTATGGATGTGACGGTGACCCTTGTGTTGTTGTTTCCAAGATCTACATAATATAATTCTCTTTAGACTTGAAAGCCACCTCGTGGTATGGGATACGGCTTTGTTTGACAAAATTAGCAGCCATTCTTCCCATACACACAGCTAACACATTTATACAAGGACATAATACACCATTTAAGATTGGAAAGTGAACAGGTTTTTTTTTTTTTTTTTTTTTTTTTTTTTTTTTTTTTTTTTTTTTGTGTGAACATAATACACGACAGAATATTCTAAACGCAACTTTTCAGGACGGCTACGAATGAACAAAGGTCAAACGATTATACGAGGGTTGGTTTGGCCATGTTGGGAGGGGGCGGTTGTGTGGGCGTGTAAGGTATAGTTGAACAATTACGAAAACATCCCCAAAATATTACTTAGTCATGTGACCCCTGTGGCTTTGCCCTTTCTCTCGGGGTGGTCCTCATCGACCAGCAGAGGTCTGCTCGACTAGCTTGTTATCTTCGACTTTAAACTGCTTCAAACATGCCATTTCTTTCTCTCCTTGGGAGGATGGCTGGATGTAGCCTTCTGAAGGAACAGACAAGGTGGGAAAACAATGAATAGAAAATTTCGCAAGTATTTTGAGGTAGAGAGAACGAAAATAAATAAATAAAATGCAAAGACGAGGAAGGAATGGACAAATAAATCGAAATCAAGTCCTAACTGAGAAATGCTGCACACCACAAGACAGTTTATTAACCCTGAAAAGACCAAAAGACCCAGAAAAGACCTCTTCAAGCAAACGAAGACGAAAGGCAATAAACAAATCTCTTGCCTGAGGAGATCTCTGACACGAGTCTCGAACCTTGAAGGATTTCTCTCTCGGGGGGGAAGCGGGAAAGGAAGTTATGACTTCATTGACAAACTATCTGTCAACTAAAATGCAAATAAAGAGGCGTGTCAGAAAAGATGTTGGGGAAAGAAAGATGACTACCGTGGAGAAGAAGAGGGGTCGAAGAAGAGGGGCGAGCAGGCAAACGTCTACTCCCAAGTCCCCTAAAAGAGAAAAAAAGAAAGAAAAAAATGGGTTAACCAAAGAAACTGACGAAGGTTAATGAAGCTAAGTAAGTTAACCCGGGTAACTTGGAATCATGTTAGTGAAGGGAACTAACTCCAGAGAAAGAAAATAAGAGGGAATGCCGAAAGGGAAGCGCAGTTAATTAAGGTTGTGTGGAATGGGTGGTGTGTTACGCTAATAAACTCGAACTACACAAAAACCTTGGTGGAATTATATAATCATAATAAATAAAAGTCACAGGCGAAAATAAGCCTTTAATGGTTCCTTGGGCTATTTCATTAGATTCCCTCGATTCATTTCGTCTGTTTGTCTCTTGATATGAACTTTTTCGTCTTTCTTTCTACACCCATGGAGATTTTCATGAAGTAACTTTAATCAGCATTTTTTGTATGATAATTTTAGTGTCGTTCGAACATATTAGTGTAACATGCTGCTCATCTGCATTTGAAAGAAACTGTTATCGTCGTTATCGATGATGCATTAGATATTGGTATTATCATTGATTTTTTTATTTTCATTATTATTTTTTTTTAATGAGGTTGTACCATCACACATCATTTTTCAAATTCCATTGCTGTTGTTTATAACTATCTTTACCTTTGCTGCCAACACCAACAGCAAAAAACTGTCCACTTCAGATAGCATCAGAGATAATTAAGGGGAATAAATAAATGAAGATTTTGAACTTTACAGAGAAATGACAGCCAAAGTAGGGATAGAGATGAGGTAGGGTGAGGTAAATGAGATGTAAATTTATCTTCGGGAGAGAGATATTGGTTTCCTTTGACGAAGAATAATCAGCGTTTTGTCTCTTCAAAGCCATCTGAAGCGGGAAATGATGCCTGTGGCGACGCCCTCCGATGTTTACTTAAGGCTGAGATGTTTGAGGAAACTAAGCGTGGACAAACCTTCGTCATTCTGGCAGTAGAATTTCTGTGTAATTTGTCAGGTGTTAGTGAGTGGCTTAAAGGCTCACTCCCATCATCACAACAACAACTACTAATAATAATACACATAACTTTAACTACTTTATTATCATCATCTGAAGTGACACAGGGATTTGTGGGCGACAGCTTTTTTCTCCTCTCTATAATGGGATGTCACTGGCAATGGATGAACTTAGGGATCCTCTTATGAAAAATGATGTTTAAATCCTTGAGGCAAAATAAGCCGATATTTAGTCAATACCCAAATCGGCTAGAGCCGCTTTCCTCTGTTGAACAAATGGTCCTACATCCCGGCGACTCCAAATGGAGATGATATTTGAGCCTACGATCGAAAAATAACGTTGAGTTTAGACTGAGAAAGTTAGAGAAGATAAATTAAGAGCGTGTAAAGAAGGAATGGCGATGATAAAAAAAATCTTCACGAGCTATATAATACAAAAAGAAGCACAGCGTGAAAAAAAGAAACATGGAAGGCATTAGAAAACAGAGGAAAGAAAAGGTCTGCCTCTTCCTTGTGATCTTTATATAGCCGACCCCCTTTAAACTCAGGCCTACAAGATTTTTGAAGTAAAATCAAGACCGTTTGCTCTCTCTCTCTCTCTCCACCCAATTCTAAATGATGGAGAAGGCCGCCACCTGCGTCTGACGCCCTTGGGTTTTCTCCGTTCTGTCAACCAAGTCATCAATCAAAACCCCACACCCAAAATGCCAGTTCACATGATCGCAACCTCTCCCTCTCCCCTCCTTCTCTGACCCACCCACAGCAAATTTTGTTCGTCTCTTAAATACTCATCATAAATCTCTTTACTTGAAGATACATTATGTATGTTTTATATGCATACAGACAGACATGCTCGTATAAAATACCGGTTTTACATCACCGCTACTACTGCTGGTGCTGTTGTTACTGTTTTTGTCTGAAAGTGAAAACTAGAGACTTCAATTGCACGAACGCACACACACACACACACACACACACACACACACACACACACACACACACACACACACACATATATATATATATATATATATATATATATATATATATATATATATATATATATATATATATATATAATGTGTGTATAAAGTTTTACATGTGTCATATTTGATGCTGAAAGTCTCTTCTTTCAATTTTCTTTTGGGAATCCTTCATCTAGAGGACGTTTTGCAACTATGGCTGCAGAGCGTTCTTTTAGGGCAGTATCTTCTTCATCCTAGTTTTGACTCAACAAAGTTAGCTAACAATTACGTATATAATTTATTGCTTAGGCCGAGGGGCTTGACGGCAGGTGTTGGCCTTTTGGTTTTATCACATCTTTAAGGATGAAATTGATAGCCTCATATCCAATTTTTTTTTTAACTCGTGTTGTGACCACCAATTATATCTACCATGTACCCCACTTAGGTCAATAAATGCCAATTTTTCCTTTTTAACGGGGCGTGCCCATTTGCGCGTCCTTGGTCAGGTTTGTAGTCGAACTTGGGTCCTTTGCTTATTAGGCGAGGATAATAAGTCTCCCACAACAGATTATTTTCTTTGGCTCATTTGCTTTCCGAACAGAATCCATATTGAAACAATCAGAGGTATTGGTGGCAATAGTACGCGTATAATTATTAGCGATAACGACAATAGTTGCAACAAAAATATATGCAATTTCTACATCAGCTTGCACGAAAGAACTTGCTTCGGTTTGAGTGTGTCAAAGACCATTTCATTTCGAATTGAATATCAACTGAGGAGCCTGAGAGTTGTTAAAATATATCTAAGTTTAGCTGTGAGAATTTCTAGACATTAAAGCGTATTTTAATTATAGTTTTGTCCATAGTCTGAATCTTTGTCATTCAAATAATTGCGATGCCTTCGTCGAAATATGTCACAAAAAATTTCAAATAAAACTAAAGAGCAGCCATGTGTTCATTCTACCTTCCCGCTGGATAAGAGCCCCATGAAATAAACAAGTACTCCTTTAGATAAACGATATAATTATAGCCGATAATTGTGATACGGCAGAAAATGTCGGCGAAAATCATTTTTATCAATAAGAAAAATAATTGTTGGGAAACGCTATTTAAAAGAAATGAATAACTATGATGTAAAATGGATAGAAGTTCGTTCACTATTCACTTCGGCGTTATTGAACATAAAAGCTGTCAAAAACAAAGATGAAACAGGAATAAATCAGGAATATTCCTCCCATAACCATCAAAAGGAGAAAGAGAGCAAAGAAAGCCGACCCTGGCTAATCTTCAAAACCCGTTTTCATTATTTGATTATTATGCTAATGTTAGCAAGGTTGGCGAGGAGAGTTCAAAGTTTTCTTGTTAGCGAAACTTGGCTTGATCGCTCACTCGTCCAGAGCAGGCAGGGGGTCACCTTGGCGTGGATGAAAGATGGGCAAGGACAATCATTTCCCATCACCGAGAAGTCTTGGCACCTTTCCCTTTTTTCTCCCCTTTCGGGGAAACGTTACTCATTTCTTATAACCAATAGAGAGAGAGAGAGAGAGAGAGAGAGGTCTACGTGGGGGTTCTTTCCCTAAAATACCTGTCGTCATCATAAGCTCTATTGTCGGAGTTTTCGTCACAATACCTAATGTCTATAAGTAGAGTTACAGGTTCCGTGACGTCAAAATATCCTTACACCACAAATGCCGGATTTAGATAACTTTTTTTTCTTTTTATACAGAAAATTGAGGACATTTGTTTTTACTCTTTGGTTGTGGCTATACATGCAGTGACTTTTCTGAAAATTTCCAGAGAAAAATAAAGGAAAATTGTAAGGAAAAAGGATATGTATTAATTGTTTAAGATCCTAAATAGCGAACAGAAGACCACCGACGACCACCAGACTCCAGCACCTGGACAGTGAATATGAACACTCTCAAGACTCAAACGTAAGGAACTTAATTCACAAGGATATACACCAAATACCCTGGAATTGCGATATTCTGACATTCATTAGACCTCGCTTAAAATGCAATTTAAACTCACTCCCTTACATCATGAAGCAAAAGAAACTTGAAGTTCAAATTAGATAAATAATTTTTTTCCTAAATTCATGAGATATACTCAAATAATAATAATTCAAAATCCGTCTCCAAACCTGTTCCTAAAGTAAAAACGAAGAGATCAGGAAATACCCGAAGTACAGAGCCAAGACGACCTGGGCCCGGGGAATGAATGGGACGGTATATTTAGGTTAAGAGTGAGTCAGGACTATGAATGAATGACCTCCACAGAGAACGTGAGGCGGCGCAAATTCTTCTCTTGTTCGTTCGTGTTAATGAAGAGGAACTCTCCCGCGCTGATGATGTCTCTTACAAGCCCCGGCTCTGAGGGCGCTTTATAGTCGTGCAAACAAGCAATTGCTGTGGTGGGGGAGATAACTGGAGAAGAAGGGAGGCTTTGTCTTTGGAATAGTGTACAATGCGTCTACTTGCTGAAAGGTGGGGATAACAGAAGATCATTACTTTTTAGGCCTTATTACGAAAAAAGGAGTAAAAGCTTGAGAAGAAAATGCATGACGCTGAAGATTTAAATTAAAATGAAAAAACATGTCGTCCATAATTCACAATGAAGATAACAGTATAAAAAACGTCGAAGTCTGAGTCAGAAAAAAAATGGGAAACGAAATATAAAAGTAGAGGGTGGAAAAAGCAAAAGGAGAAGATGAAAGAAAGAGAAGGCGCTGAAGGCTAAGCGAGAGAGGGAAAAAATATGAGGCGTCAGGTTCTATTCTTAATCTTATTCAGAAACTAAAACATTTTCCTATAGTTGTGACCAGGATTTTCCCTTTTTCAGTCTTCCAGAGCTTTTTTTTTTTATCTCCCTTTCCTAAATAAAGAGATTTGTTTCTTCTTAGCACAAAAAACTGAATGGATGTTCATCCAACCCAAATATTTTTCATCCGAATAAGACCACGCGTAAAAAACATTGTGAGAGGGACGGGAGCATTATATTTTAAGGTTATTTAACGCGATACTATTCTTAAAACTTAGTATTTTTCAGACTCTCCGTAACCAGTTTCACATCTACTGTATAGACATTTTTCTTCTAAATATATAAATCATATGGATGATGCCATTCAAGGCCATTTATGTCAACATGCAACGTTATATTTTCTTGGTAATTCTTGGCCATCCTACAAAAGATAACACGATATGCTTGCATGCATGTCTTACTCACACATCTGTATATATAAAAATTATACACTATATATATTTATAGACGTATGTATGCATTTAATATATATCCCCTCGGACTGAATAGCCAATAAAACAAACAAGTAACAAACAAGTAACAGTATAACTTGAATGAGGAACACTTTTGATAAAAAAAAGAATGAATTCTGTTAGTCTGGCCTTTATGCAGAACTTTTATTTCCATCATTTACAAAACTAAACAACAAACAAGACACGTATATCTTGAATGAGGAACACTTTTGATCAAAGAAAAAGAATGATTTTGTTTTTGGCATTTTGCGAACCTTTTTATCATAATTCACAACTACACACAGACCTTTCATGTTTTGATGGGCGAGTCCTCCCAATCTTAGTCTTTCACATACTGACAATAAACCCGATTTTTTTTCTAACCCCTAAGCAATTCTATCAGAGCACTATTTTCTTATTTATTTTTGATCCCCATGAACCGCATAGCATACGTTCTTACACCAATTTGCTCTGTATGTTCCCTCTGCGTGGTCGCACCGTGCAAATTGCTCTCTTCAACACAATAGCTTCCGAGTTATTGTATTGTCCGTCCTTCTTGCAGGTCTTAGCTGACATAACGTTTTGCTTTTCTTCTGCAAGAACATTCTGCATGCACGCATTGCTTCTATTCATGCCACACTTGAATATATACATTTACTATGATTGTGTGTATATAAAAATAATCTTTTTAGCAGATACATCCATCACTGGATACAATATGGACATACAGCCAAAAACTACGATCATTTAAAAACAAACCAAACCGTTCCCTTCCCCCTTCATATGATAAAAAACAGTCACATGAGCATTGCAAAAATCGTATTAAACTCCTGTTACAACCACTTTAGCCCGAGAAGAAAGCATTTCCCCTAACAGCAGCTGTCACAGAAAACCTGCATATCCTGCAGACACCAACGGTTGATAAAGGACTTTCTGAAAGCGGTGACACTCGGTGCAAGAAACTACTACTTTTACGCGGCACCGACTAAAAGCAGCAGCAGCAGCAGGAGCAGTAACAGTAACATTAGCAGCAACAGGAACAGCAACAGCAGTTCCCGCACCAACGGAAAAGTGATGCTAGATAACTAGAGCACAATCAGACCCAAGAGACGAGAGCGCAGATCTCGAAAAGAAAAAAAATAAATGAATAAATCAAAAGAATAAGGAAAGGGAAAAAAGAAAGAAAGACCCTAATGGAGGTTGATATTGTTGAAGGGAGAGGTTGATTGTCCTGAAGGGGTGGGAGGGAGTCACGCAAGACTAGTGCAGAAGAATACGAAAAGAACGAGAGAGAGAGAGAGAGAGAGAGAGAGAGAGAGAGAGAACTGTGAAGTGAAATGTAAAAGTTAGTGTTAGTATTTGAGGGTTAACAAGAAAAAAAAAGTTATTAAGACCTTACAGACGTTCGAGCAAGTACATAACACATGAAATAAAAAAAATCATAACATAAGACGATAAGAGAAAACACTAAAACGAGAAAGGAACGAAAGAATGACTGCAAAAAGTGACAACAGAGAAACGGAAAAGAATATATAAAAAAGGCAAAAGTGCTTAAAAGGGCACTTTGTTTTGGGAAAAGGGAACCTGGGCGACGAGTAAAAGTCAAAAAATGAAAAAGTACAAAAAGTTTGAAAAAGAAAAAAAAAAGGGGGTCGCGGTGTGGAAAAGGCGAAGGTTGCTAATGCGCCATAGATTGTATTTCATTTTCTCCCTTCAAGCCCCGAACCCCCTTTTTTATCTCTCTCTCTCTCTCTCTCTCTCTCTCTCTCTCTCTCTCTCTATCTTAGCCTCTCTCTCTCTCTCTCTCTCTCTCTCTCTCTCTCTCTTTTCTAACCTTTTATCGAAACTTTTAAAAGATTAGAGCGGAGCTTAGCCGAGGCAGAGGAGCCTTATGGGGATTCAACACATTTACAGGATTAAAATGAGACAAGGAGCTTTACTTGGATAAGCCGAGTTTTAGCACAGAGTAAAGTTACAACCTCAAGCCCATAAGGGGAATTGCCTCGTAAGCCGTCGCGAATTCATTTCATTATCGCCCGCGATGAGAGAGCATCAACGGCAGCCTCATCAACAACAAGTACTTAAACTATTGAACATTGATCATCATCATCATCATCACGGTATTACCATTATTGAAATGACCCCGTGAGCAAATGGTAACGTTGTTAGCTGATCTTTGTGAGTCGTCAACCAACAATTGGGACAACAACGACCAAGGCGATGAAAAAACGTCAAAGATCCACCATCAACGGAACGACGACAGAAACAATCAAACAAAACACTGAAGTTTAGACGGAGAAAGAGAGAGAGAATGAATGAACTTTGAGAGTGTGACGGCCACCATGTAAGGAAGGAGCCTTACCCTATATCTCCCAGGGCACCTTGCCACATGCCTCTCCGTCAAACGGGACTGATACCCAAGGCCGCAGGGGACTTTCAAGGATCAGGGACGTCAGAACATACCTGGAAAGATACGAGAAGAAACGTTAGTTGAATCGTAATTTGTAAAGGGCATTGTATGAATAATACAATTTCGTTCCTATATTCAAAACTTGCATCAGATATTTTTTAGTGATTGTGTGTGTCTGTGTATGTATGTATATGTATATATATATATATATATATTATATATATATATATATATATATATATATATATATATATGTGTGTGTGTGTGTGTGTGTGTGTGTGTGTGCGCGAGCGCGTTTGTGTGTATGTATAGCTGATTCACAATGATACTGAGCGTGATGGAAACTGTCATAAAGGAAAAGTGAATCAACGGAGTGGTTGGTAGACCTTTCGACACACATAATTATTCTGTTTGTACTCACCACTAGCTAACCATACTATTAATAATTGCAGTTTGATTATTCACATGACTTCTTGACGTCATTCCTTGGGTCTTATCATCATTAGAAAAAAGAAATATGCAAAATTTCTACTTTAGTCCAGTTATTTTATTATACACTGAAGCAAACTTCAATCTCAAAACCTATGAAGAGTGACATATTAATTTTCACTGTCTTCCTTCCTTTCTTTATCCACTTTACTCTCCGTTGCATGGGTGTTTGAACAAACTCCCATCCCAGCATTTTTCCTAAAAATACACCAAAGGTTGAACATTTTACTCTTCCAATTTATCCCGCGTTCTTCGCCTTTTTTTTCGTCATGCCATATGCAACATAAAGTCATTTCCTTCCATAAAGTGCAGTGGGTCCGGGAGCTTGTAGATAGAGAGGTTGGGGGACGATAAACACACACACGTACACACACACACATACACGCACACACACAAGTGCGCACGAAGAGCTATTTTGTCTTCCAAAAGAGAATTTGTGGAAAAAATGTATTATGGTACGAAATAAAATAATAAGCTGAAGCGCGCGCACACACACACACACACACACACATATATATATATATATATATATATATATATATATATATATAATATATATATATATATTTGCGTATACATTTATATATAGTGTACGTATGCGCGGTCCTCGGTCAAAAAATTTAGAACTATTCGCATAATATTCAAACTGAAGATGAATTAACAATTGATTGCAAGCATGGAAAAGAGTATCTGGACGGGAATCCCGTGTCACTATACAGACACTACAAAATGTAATGAGTTATTGCAACAATCTCAAACTCGTCCTCGCTTCCATGAACCAACTAGCATACGACTAGAATTTGCTAGCAATCTTAGAAAAGGAAACTCACGATAGAAATTAAGAAAAAAGTAATCTAAGCACTGTAGAAAATCGTAAAATCTGGACCATATGCTCACATATTAAGAAGGAGCAGTGTGTACCAGTAACTAATATAATCAACAAAATGCTAGAAATGAAAAATTGAAGTCCGATACACTCTTCCTTCTCAAGAGATATGGCATCACTCAACTAAATGATTGAAAAAATTATAAACAGTTACCCAGAAATAGTGATATCCAGTTGGGTCTGATTGATCAGTTTTACGAAGAACATAAGATCATCTCTCATTCTGAGGACATAGTATAAAAACAATTCCCCCTGGAGCAAAATATATATATATATATATATATATATATATATATATATATATATATATATATATATATATATATATAGCAAGTTTCAAATTAACAACTGAACCGGTGCACACCCTTCCAATGCTGACCAATCAGACAATGATAAGTCCCGACGAACAAGTAAAAATAACCACAGCTTTAACATTGACAAATATATGTGTGGCAAAGGATTATCGTATTTGGCGGATGCGTTCTGGTCCATGTTTGCCATGAACTGATATTGCAACAATATTCCTATCAACAAAATCCTTTAGCTTCACTTGTGTATATAAAGATAAGATAAAGTACATTATTTTCCTGTATATGCCACAAACATATGCAGTGCCCCTCAAATGTAGAGCATATTCGAAAACAAAAATATAAAAGTTGCACATTAATTTTAATTTTTAAGAACCATACATAGTATATACTATATGTATCTACACACACACACACCACACACACACATACACACACACACACATATATATATATATATATATATATATATATATATATATATGTGTGTGTATATATATGTGTATATATATATATATATATATAATATTATATGAGAGTGAGAGAGAGAGAGAGAGAGATCAGGGACGCTTCGTATGTTAATATCTCGTGCTTGAAACTCCAAAAATGTCAACAACTCAGATGAAATCAAGACAAGAAGAGCATAGAAAGTATGAAAATAAACTTTCTGTATATTTTATGTAGAAATGAACAAAGAGAAGCTTTAAGGAAAGGCGCAAGTACTCGTATCGTCTTTCACGATGCAGGTCAACAATTTAATCTCTCTATTCGTAACTAATGAGTTCCATTAGCCGGGTCTGGACATCTACAGCAGAAATAAGTGAATTTGAGACAGAAACGCAGGATGTAGCTTAAAGTGCAGCAATACTTTATATATTTCAGCAAGTGTGCACTACGTTACTTTATTCTGAAGAGCATATCCAATAATAATTTATTTTCCATGCAAACTTAAGACGGTACAGTACGTAAGCAAAAAAAAAAAAAAAAAAAAAAAAAAAAAAAAAAAAAAAAAAACAATAACTACGATAATCCGTGAACATTGGAGAAAGCACAAAGCCCTTCCATATTTAGCTGAATGTAAAAGGGAAATCTAGTTCTAATTCCACTCTAATTCACAACATCGCGTGAGGAGAAATCAAAGAGGCGCAGGTCCAGACATCAACACTTCTTGTTCTCTTGGCATAAACCAATACCATATCTGTCCTGAATAGAACACTCGAGAAAGAGACATCCCAAAGTCGCGGTGTTGAAAGAGAGTTGCAAGTATATAATCAGGTTGCAAACAAAATAGCGTAACAGTTGATGTTGTCACGCAAAGTTCCTTCTTCACCTCAAAGCATAAGCCGCTGAGTTTTATAATTTATGAGACAGTTTAATAGACCACGATGTTTCTCTTACACTGCCTTACATTTTTCAGACTTCTCGGAACATTTTTATTTTACGATGAAATTATTTTTTCTGTCTCTACTTCTGCGTAATGTCTCTCTTTTATTTAACATGCATCTTTGTCCTTTTACTTGTACTTTGATAGTTTTTTAATGTAAAGCTTGCAATTTATTTTTAACCTCTAACTTTAACATTTACACTTTATTTTCCGCCACCTTTAATAATTTACGTAACTTTTCTCGACGTTCCAAATGACTCTTCTTCATATGCATCAGTGAGGTACTCACTTATTTGTAACAAACAAACAGAATATGAGATGAAATCGGGAAAATAGCCTTACTTCATAATCCAGCATTTAAGAGGCGCGCACTCACGGATCGTGGATCACCTACAATCAAGCCTGAAAGAGCATTCTCGAGATTCTGGGATAAATGGTGCGTCTTCATAGATGATCTCTTGATAACATGGTCATGTTATCAAGAGAGCCTACCCTGTTAGAAGCTAGTGCCGTCAGTGCACCTCATATGGTGTACTCTAGACATTACTATGCACCTATATGGTGTGCTCTAGTTATTACTGTAAGTTTTTTTACAAAGTCCCGTTCGTGCCCTTAGCTGCGCCCATTTTCATCCTTTTGCTTTACCTCCAATCTGAATCCTTCCTACCGTGTTAGTCCGGCCCTTCAGCGCCCTCTTTTCACTGTCAGTTGCTGGAAGTGCCCCAACACTTGGCTTTATAGCTTAATTTCCTTAAATAAAATTAAATCAACGGAGAATACATCACTTTCCCTTGTAGACCCCGAGAAAAGAAAACAACGTACCCAACTATGATGCAATATCCTTAAAGATATTCTGACAGTCATGGTTCCGTGGGACGCAATGAACCAGAATGGTTTAATAATCATCAGCATATAATTCCCGCATGCAAATACACATCAATAATAGGGTGCACGCACAATCCCAAACATACTCAAGCATGGTAACAATACAATGTATTACGTTTCTTGCCAGTCAATACCAAGGGACCGCCGTGGTCTAAAAGCAGAAAAAGCATTATGATATAATAAAATCCCTAATCTCTTTCACTTTTCCAAGCCTTGAGGGCCCGAAACGAGATAAGATTCGTTGGCGATTCGAAAAATCCGAAGCATTCAGTGACTTGGGCGCCGAAAAGAATTCTCCTCCGCTGAGGGGATCCCTGATTCCTCCCCTCCCCCGACCACCAGGCAAACCCCCACCCCGAATCCCCTATTCCCTTTTCCAAAGACGAGCCCGAAGAAGACAAGGTAAAACGTTCCCGATTACATTCGTCTTTACGTTAGGTATCTAATAGGGCGAAAATCCTTTCGACTCGACTGACGGCCAACAATGCGGAGATAAATATGCCCTTGTTATCTGTAAAGAAATGACCCGAAAGAAATTGGGGCTTCCGAGATGCAGGGGCCTATTGTATAAGATGGA
>NC_087212.1:21406482-21421482 GCF_015104395.2 Macrobrachium nipponense | reverse complement strand
TATCTCCCAAATGACAGAGACTTTCAATTTCCCCCAGTCCTCTTTCAGTCATCCTATACAGCCCATAAAGTCTCCCCTTCAGCCTTGTCCATTCTCCACTTTCATCCACTACACCAACATTGCATAGCACAAAAATGTGGGAAATATTTGTAGAGTTGCAGTTTCTGTCAATATTATTTAATGTTGTCGAGAATAAAGCTCATTATACAACAGTACCGACAATAGCAAAAAGAGCGCTTCATAAGCAACGATTTTCTTACACGTCACAAGATCAAAGGGGAAAAGAGCATAACGTCACTGTAAGTTACAGCTTCTTTAACGGTGCCTGTACTTAAAACGTAGAGGAGGATGTTGTTCGTAATCACTGCCACCCCCTATTATAAATGCAAACACACACACACACACTATATATATATATATATATATATATATATATATATATATATATATATATATATATATGTATATACTATATATATATATATATATATATATATATATATATATATGTCATTCGAGCTACAAATGTCCTTTAATATCTAATTCGCTTCTACCTCGGAATTGATATATTTTCATATATGTACCGAGGGGGAAATTTTTTTAGTTGAATAATAATTTCGTCCCCCCATAGGATCGAACCACCGTACAGTTGGACGGGGAACGAAATCAGGAACGGACAGTGACGCTAACTGAATCTGCTATTAAAGGACATTTGTAGCTCGAATGATTTATATGAATCACGGTGATGTGATAAGTATTCATATATATCTATATATATATATATATATATATATAGTATATATATATATATATATATATATATATATATGTAGATATATATACACATGAGAAGCTACAAATGCCTTCCTTGATGGTTCGGTGGTCAAATTCACTGTACATCGTTGCTTCAAAACCAGGCAGTAGACGTTCGAATCCCACTATTGACGAACATCTTACTAAATACAATTCTCCTTGGGTATTTTTCCCGAAGAACGGTGAATTGGATATTAAGCGGTATTTATATTTATACATATATATTAATATATATTATATATATATATATATATTATAAATATATATAAATATATCTTATATTACATACACATTTGTATATATATATGTATATGTATGTTTATAAATAAATATAAATATATTTATATTATATAACACATTTATTTATATAAATATATATAAACATATGAGTCTATAAATATCAATGGTAAAAAATCACTGGTAAAAAAATAGCTGTTTCTAAACCTGCAACGGGGGTAGGAGGAGGGGGGGGGGGGGGGGGGGGGGGGGTGGGGGGGGGGGGGGGGTGGGGGAGCAGAGAAAATGAGACAAAAGTACAGAAGCAGACCAGTACTAAAGATTCAAATTATACCTAAGCCATTTCACAGCATCCAGAAAAATGTTTGAAACATGAAGAATAAAAGTAATGCTTTGAAATATAAAAGGCACACTCGCGGAATAAGAAAATGGAGGAGAAGGTGCGCCAAAGTTCCTCAAGCACCTGAGATTGGCAAGAGAAATAGTTGCATCCCCTCCGGTTGCTGAGCCATGAAAAGAATTCAATTTTCCCTCCGAATAACTTCTTGCAGTCTCTCTCTCTCTCTCTCTCTCTCTCTCTCTCTCTCTCTCTCTCTCTCTCTCTCTCTCTCTCAAGAAAGGATTCTTATTTCCAAAGATCTGGTTGGCATTGTGACGCGCAAAATGAGTAACATTTCCCTTGGGACCCACTTTACAGGGCATACCACAGAATTTGGTGACACACAGCGTTAGTTGCATCCATTACGATGCAGACCACACTATTCACTGGGAGTAATATTAATAGGCTACAACGCAAGAACATTAAAGTAAGAATGTCAAACAGGAGACAACGGAGAGCGACCGGGGGCACAATATAACCCTCTCAGTCAACGAGAAACATATAACATTTGTACAGGAAAAAAGATTGTATTCTGTTTCAAGCCGCGTTTACCCTTCAACAACAACCATGAATAATCCCAGCACGATATATCACCTTGAAATGTAGTATCACCAACTACTACGACAGGGAACTAGGGACAGTTTATTACGGGACTTTGAGGCAGTAATATTTCATATAGTGCTCCACAAGACCATTTGTATGGCTGCTGTAGAGTGAAGCTAAAGTACTGCGCACAAATCTACGACAAAAGATGTTTTTTCGGTTTTAGAGGCAACTGAAAATAAACATTTCCACTAGTTTTGTTCTTATATAGTACAGTGCTTGAAATATTTCGCCCACAATGAACTAGATTTTCGAACTCTTCGGTTGAACCGACTTTTGATTCTCCAATGATGATGTTCATTTTTTTTATAATACACGTACTAAATAACTTGTCAAAGCTTCAAATAAATTCTCCTCAATAGGATAAAAGATATCGGTCCTAAGAATGCTCCGACCATTTCTGACTTTTTTATGAATTCTTTCTTTTCTCTATAGTTTCTGTTCCGAAAGATGAACTCTGCCCAGTGTCTGACTTCTTCCATCCACACTGATATACCATTCGATCTCTTGCTCGATTCCTCGCCTGGAAATTTCAACAGGCATCATTCGACTACTACAGGGGAAATTCCAAACTAAAACTTAGCATTCACTCGGCATCACTGGATGGGAAATTAAACTAAAAGAAAAACGCTCGTAGACTGTCGTTTGCTGAGGGGAAAAACTGCTCTCAAATTATGACACGTTTCTGGTTTCCTCGTGGAACAACTTGATCACTCCTCTCTCTCTCTCTCTCTCTCTCTCTATTTTGTTTTCCTTGTGCTTGTGGTGAACTAAAAGCATCTTTTCCAGCGAAGGTACGACCGACGGATGCCCATGTGAAAATCTGTGACGAGCACAAAATGCAAATGACACAGACGCATATACAATACGTAGTTAGGACATTAAACTCTACTAAATCCAGGCAAGCTAGAAACAAGAAGGAAAACTCTTGAGTCATTGCAGTCTCTATGACCCTCATCTGCAATCAAAAGCTCATGTTTTGCAGAGAAACAAAGAGTTGGGACGCGTAATATTCCTCGAAGGAGACATTGCGGTTTTTGTTGTGTTTACAACTCTGGAGAAGCGCCATCTCTCTGGTAAATTATGCAAACGATTTTAAGAAATAATACATACACAATATGCATGTGAGTACATATACCAACAGATATGTACTTTAATACATGATTATATTCAGTACGTGTATGTGTTCCTTTGTGAATGTGAATAAGCATGCATACATATTTGCAAGATGTTGCAAATATGTGTGACACTGAATAATGGAGGAAAAAGTTGCACAATTTACGTCGAAATGATCCAACTTATTTACTGCACACAAAATTTGGTTCATTATAATAAAACAAAACTTGCGGTTTAATACAAGTGATAACCGAAGGTCAGAGAGAGAGAGAGAGAGAGAGAGAGATAGAGTGGAGACACGGGGGGAGAGAGAGAGAGAGAGAGAGAGAGAGAGAGAGAGAGAGAGAGAGGTGGTGGGGGGGAGAGATATATCTGACTCGAAGGAGTATTCATGAACCCTTTGGATGGAGGTCGCCGGTTGACCCAAGCTTTCCCTCTTCCTCCTAAACTTCGTTGCCCTCACTGTCCCTTCCTCGCTCTCTTCTTCCATATTCATTTCCTCTGCTGGAAAGAACAGAAACACTATCGTCCAACGTCAGGGGAGAGATTTTGTGCTGTAGTTGAAGCATGCAGTTTCCTCTGCTGCCGTCTCAAGTCCTAAACAGTGGGTAGAGGAGGGAATGTGAGGAAACGAAGTGCACTTGTAACATAACCAGGGAGTAGAATACTATACCCTAAACTTAGTGTTTAGCTCCAGCCGGATGCAATGGCATGTCCGAGTCTTAAGGTGCGTCCACACGGTCGAACAATGTCCGACGGACAAACATTGTTACCATTTCATAGGCGAAGCAGGAGACGTCATAAGCGTTGAAGCGATGGAAGAAGATATGGCAACAAACAGTGGTACCAGATGAGGTTGTATACCACTATGTTTTACTCTGATCCCAAGGCAAAGACCGGCAGACAACTGTTAACTGGTAACAATGTTTGTCCGTCGGACATTGTTCGACCGTGTGGACGCACCATTAGCAATGGTTTTTGGATGAACGAAACAGATGACGAGGAAGAAAAGGAGAAAAAAAAAATAATTAAAAAAATTTAAAAAATTCCCTCTCTCTCTCTCAAGCAAATTTCAAAGACCATAACACATTGTTGGCTTGGACATAATCAAGAATAGCGGATAGCCGAATCTGAAGGTCATTTTCACTCACAAGTGGTGCCATGCTCCGATCAAACGTACTATGATGTTCATAAAGTTATTACTAGTGATTTTCATATTTTAAAGGTAATAACAGATCAGCAATATTTTTTTGCATTAGCTATTAGCTTTTTGTGCTAAACATTTTAGTAGACACAGGGCAAATTTAATTATAAACATTTTTAATGACAACGTACTATGTATTAAATAAGAACATTCATTTTTCGTATGTAGGTACCATACCTTATTTTGGAGGAGAAAGGCGTAAAATAACCTTATTTAGTCACCTGGAAATTATCTATTTGTCATTATTAAGAGAACTAACAGCCCCCGTCTGGTTTTCGTCCTCTCCAGCGTAGTTTGCCTTTTACCGTTTTTTGTTTTATAATCAGATTTCCCGTCTCTCTCTCTCTCTATATATATCTCTCTCACAGACAAACATTATGTATGTGTGTGTGTATATATATATATATATATATATATATATATATATATATATATATAGAGATAGAGAGAGAGAGAGAGAGAGAGAGAGAGAGAGAGAGAGAGAGAGAGAGAGAGAGAGAGGCCTTTTCCCATTCAAAACTTACTTAAAGGTTAGAGCCTCCCCATTCTAAGAAAATCTTTAGAGGTGACGTGTTATTCCAATGCCTTTTGTTTTGTTCATGACCCCAACTGCCTGCGGTACCCATTCGCAACTGGGCCGGTGGAACGATATCTCAATGAATTTGAGGAAATTCCGTACAAAAGAAACAGAAAGAGCTACAAATAGCACCAAACATGTATAAGTATGACAGCGAACGAAAAATTCGTTTACTTGCTCGTGGCCCCCAGTTCCGTTGTCGCCCTTAATGGCACAGTGCCTCCATTTCTTAAGGAGCGCCTTCCGTCACACGTCTTAATATTGACAGGCGTCATTCACCTGACGTTAATTTTAGGAAAAATTGACAGAAACTTCCAATTTCTTGCGCACTTTGCCAATCAAGCCGACGCCAACACAAATTTCTCTTTTTTCCTGCAGAAACTCATTTTTTTTCACATCGTAAGAAAAGGAAAATTGTGAGTAACTGAATTTTTACACCGACTGAATTATTACAACTTTAATCAATTAATAAAAATTATCGAGTGAATACAGTACCATCACCTTACAGAGAGAGAGAGAGAGAGAGAGAGAGAGAGAGAGAGAGAGAGAGAGAGAGAGAGAGATAACTTTTTTTTTATATCAGTCTTCTATCTAAAGACAATACTCCACAAGTTCTAAATCATAAAAAAACCCGATTGTTTCAAGTGATATTTATGTTCCACCTGCAAGGGAAAGCCATGCATAACAAACTATTTGTGAAGAATTCTTAAAAGAGAAATATTAAAGCAAACTTTCCGAAATAAATCTTGATATATCTCAAGGTAAGTCAGTGCGAGCAGGACTTGTACTGCCATTGAGAGAGAGAGAGAGAGAGAGAGAGAGAGAGAGAGAGAGAGAGAGAGAGAGAATCATGCACTTATACAGATTCTTCTTTCAGTAACTTGGTTGGAGCCTCGTTCATTGCACAGGAGTTGAAAGAAAAATTTTTTTAATCACTTCCGCGTATTCTGCTTGGTGGAACCGGTATTCTTCAGACCTTGGGTGGAATGTTCGTGTTCATGTTCTTGGAATTCTGCTTTAATCAGTAAGACCTTCAGGTGACAGATTGCTTTGTGCAACCTCTTTCCACACCACAACCATTTAAGGTTTCCTTCGACACAGGAGCTAGGATGAACTGGACAAATTTGAGCGCAAATCTACAAGTCAAATGTCCTGTTGTTTGTTGAATCAGGGAAAAGAGAGAGAGAGAGAGGAGAGAGAGAGAGAGAGAGAGAGAGAGAGAACCTACGCTTACGAAGGAAGGATGGGAAGGATGAGGTTTTGAAACGTATCTCTTTTACCGTCTCGAATAGCACAAGGCTTTGGATTGCAACTGTTATACATGTCTATTTACACACAACAGATGAAAGCAACCCTCTCTCTCTCTCTCTCTCTCTCTCTCTCTCTCGTACCACACCAAACTCTCCAATACAGAGAGAGAGAGAGAGAGAGAGAGAGAGAGAGAGAGAGAGAGAGACTACACTACGAAGGAAGGATGAGGTTTTGAAACGTATCTGTTTTACCGTCTTAACCAGGTCAAGGCTCTGGACTGCAATTGTTATACATGTCCATTTGCACACAACAGATTAAATCAACTCTCTCTCTCTCTCTCTCTTCTCTCTCTCTCTCTCTCTCTCTCATACCACACCAAACCCTGCAATACAGCGCTGCGGAATGTCTTACGGTTCTTTATAAACATAGGTACACTCTGCCCTGTAGTACAAGCAGGGAAAAAAGAATGGGGCAGGTGGTTCTTATCCCTACTAACCTCTCACAAGGCCGCGAAGGTCGAAGGCTGTCGGTTTTTAGACGACAACTGTGGTACGTGAGCGCCAGACTCTCAGCCGTTTATTTTTAGAGCCATCGGTGACACTCCTTGGCACTTATTAAGTTCAATGATGGGTAAACGCCCAAAATACTACCCCCGTCCTGCTATTAAATACAATCCGCTCCGGGGTCGGAAGACGACTTGAATAATTCCTCTTTCCCGAAAAAAAAACTAAATATTTTCGCAAACATTTCATAAAAGTTAAAGTCAGTCCAGTCACCGATGATATCTATTACAAACAATACGCGGAGAACGAGCAGTCACGTAAATATACAGACGGACGCCTACTTGGACTTCTTCCTTGAAAAAAAAATGTATAAAATAAAATCATGATCTGAGTGAACACGTATTATTTGGCTTGAAAGTAGAAAAACGACGATCTCCCACAGTCCGACGTTCCCAGACTATAAAAATTTGGGAACAGCGACTGTGAGTCAAACCTCTTGGCACGTACAAATGCATCCACCCCCAGAGAGAGAGAGAGAGAGAGGAGAGAGAGAGAGAGAGAGAGAATCTTTTACATAATGCCAACACGTGTGTTCCATCTCAGCTTTCCTGCTGCAGGTAAATACCCGTCACAAGGGGGCGCATATGTTTAAGATTTAATCTCACTGTTTCTTTTCTGAGGTGTGAAAATGAGCGAAGTCACCCGATACAAGTGTTAAACGAGGCATACTAGAGTACAGTGGAAGTCCGACTGAATTTCAGACATAGAAGTTACCCTTTACCTGTGGTAGCATATACAGTCTTCATTATTTCCTCATTATTTGTTCGTTGTTAAAGCTTATTACTCGAAACTTAACTTTATATATATGAGTGACATTCTAAAACCTGATTAGTAATTCAATAATGTCTGATAATGAAAGATACAGTGTTGCCCAAACATTTTCTCCATTGAGTTTATGTGTACAAGCAGAGGCAATGTTTTACGCCCTAGCCAAGAAATAATCAGAATCATTAAATAACATTTCTACAAAACATAAATGTATCATTTATAGATATTTATACATACATGTATATATATATATATACATATATTTACATATAAACATATGTATATATGCATATATTCTGCACTAGGGTGCTTACTTTCATTGTTATTTTTGTTTTTTTTTGAATGCAGAGCACCAAACCACTCAGTTATGCAAACAGTAAATAAAGAGGCCCTCATAATTAACTGAAATCTTGCTCACTTGAAGCAATCTGTTAGTCTTTGCTTTTAAATGCACCATGATTTTCCTTTATTTTGTCTAGATGCGCATGTCACAGAGCAAATGTTTAAGATTTCATTAAAATATGGCCGACATTAGAAGTTGCCTCTATTTTTATCTCTTTAATTTGAATAGCAGATTTTCTTATCTAAGTCTGCTGCATTTTTTAATAAATGAGTGGCAACAAAAATAAAGTTTAAGAACAAAATAATGTTTTGCAGATGATTCTAGCGAGTTTGAATATTCTTTTCTTGAAGGCATCTCCATGTTCACTTGTTCATTCGTCCGAGTTTCGTTCGCCTCTTTTGTTAGCTTAGCCTTTGTTTTAGTTTTTTCACTTTTCTCCGTTTTTACCTCCAAAGTTTCACCGGAATTTTTCTTCTTGAAATTTTAAGTTTCTCTAATGTTTATGTGATTGTGCTTTTTTTTTTTTGAGAGGGGGGGGGGGGGGGGGAGATAGATATGACCTAATTAGTTTGCAGGTTTTCTCTTCACTTTAGACATAGCTCAGGAGTTCCATGACAGCGGAGTTTACCACGAAAGGACAATCTTTCACTTAGCCAAAACCCACTAAGACTTAATGTGTCCTGCACTTAACCATTTACTCTTTAGTTTTCACGTTTTCTTTCGTGAGTTTCTTGTTTCTATTGCTTCGTTTTTCTCCTGTTGCTTTTATATATTTCAGGGTCCCTTTACACCTCTGACATTTCAATATTTTTGAATATTTCAGTATTTCTCCACAGTCACTTTCTTCTCTTGTAATCTCATCCTTCCTCTTCCTATTACTCTGCACATTTCCCCACATCTCGCCTCCCCAACCTTTATCCTGACCTCATCTCCCCACAGCACAGAGACCTTAAGAGTGTGAGAAGTATAAAAAAAAATAATAAAAAAGAGAGGAAGAAATCCGACTTCTTTCAAGAAGACATCTTCATTTAATGTCTTGAGTGGGGTCCGGGAGACATTCCTCATTAGTTCATATATAAATAACTTTTTCCATGGTGTGTCGTTTGCAGAGGACAATCTCATTTCCTTTTCAGGAAAGTCTCTCTCTCTCTCTCTCTCTCTCTTCTCTCTCTCTCTCTCTTCTCTCTCTCTCTCTCTCTCTCACACACACACACACACACACACACACACACTGTCATTAAATTCAAATCTAAAAAAGCAAAGGTAAAAAGAATTCTAATAACCAATGAAGAAATCATATAGTACATGAAGTCTTTGTTCGCTTAGAAATATACAATTACTTTCTTATAAATCTCTCTCTCTCTCTCTCTCTCTCTCTCTCTCTCTCTCTCTCTCTCTCTCTCTCTCTCTCTCATAAACCTATGGACTATCGGGGACGTTTTTAACAGAAGTAATGCGATCTATAAACTGAGACCCGACTTACATTACCAGATAAATAATAAGACATATTAAAGGACAAATAATTGTGCTTAACACTTATGGCTCCAATAACAAATGTGCGCTTGAGAAGTTGAAATGCTTAAGGTTTCTTACAACTGCCAAAAGACAGCAGTTCCCTGCAAAAGGAGTTACATATTTAAAACTCTCGGAAAGCTCTGGGTTGCGCTCGTGCTTTGACAACAAGATTTCTGCCTGTCATCCACATTTCATTTCTCATAAGCAAGAATCAGTGAGCAATATTACGTAGACCCTTTGGGGGGGAAAATATCTTATATAATTACGAAAAAGAAACTTTCATTCATTTTCATTGTATTCAGGCGCGCGCGCGCACACACACACCCACAAACACACACACACATATATATACACATATATATACGTATATAATATATATGATTTGCAATTTCGAATAAATTGGATGTACATACATAGTTACTTAATGATATACGGATTTTACATTCATCATGGCAGGAACATTCATTGCAGTTATAAATAAAAAGAAAAAAAGAGCCAACCGCCAGGGTGGTAAATTAATTTCGCACATATAAAAATAAATATAAAAAGGAGAAAAAAAAACTCTCAGTGAATGGTTACATACAGAGAGCACCCATCACCTCCCTCTTCCCCAGACCTACTTTGGCATTAATTAATTACCTTTGGCTGTCAACAACTTTTGTTGGTTCAATGTGGAATCTAATGAACACGGAAATTATACACGGATTTTTAGCTGGGTAGAAAAAAAGGTCGCCTCTTTTTCATGTTACGATGGTTTCATTATCACCAAGGCTCCATACTCATCACGAAGTTTCACCGGCGCTTCTCAATTATTATTCTTATTTTTTCCTCCTTACTCTGACCTTGCAAGTCAATTAAGCTGCATCGAAGGTGTAATTTTGAAACGAAATACAGGAGACCAATACGGGATAAGGAAAACGCCAAAGCAGTTAATACTAGATATAGTCACTACAATTCCAACCTTTCCCTTCCTCCTCCAGAAAAAAAAAAATAAATCATAAAAACTGACATTCAGAACAATGACAAAACCACACAATAGAATATTTTACATCTTTAGTTAGCATACCTACTGTTGAAGTGAATTCGTTAATAATCTTAAGATAAATTATGTTTGAAAATGTGACGCTGCAGTCATCAAATTGTTTCAGACATGCTAAAATATTCTCTGGTATTTATTATCACCGTTCTCATCTCCACAGTTTATTTTACAGTAAATAAATAAATAAATAAAATAATAAAAGGAACAAAAGAACAACAATCAAAGGATAAACAGAACAACAACAGTATGGTGCTTATTATTTTTGCCTTTTTATTGGGAGCTTTCATTTCGAGTTGCAAGAGGAAAGCTTGAGATTATTGGGCGCTTTCCTATTAACAAATGGAAAGGAGATAAATTTAACAACATTCCTCTCTCTCCTCTCTCTCTCTCTCTCTCTCTCTCTCTCTCTCTCCAGGCCCCGACCCGTCTCCCTGCCCATCTCCTAATCTGACTCCCCAGCCTCATTCCCTGCCACTCTTGAAATATATAGGTCCTGCATAATTGCAATCGGTACTGGCTGCACATGAATCTGCTTTGTGCCGCATACAAAAGGACGCTGGAAAAAAAAGGGTTGTTTTATTCCATGAAAAAGGGACTGGCTTATTTTTTGCAAAAGGTGAAAAATGACTTGAACCCATAAATACGAAGAAAAAACGTAATTAATTCTTCCTAAAAATACTCAGTTTATTTCGTTGTTATTCAACATTTTGAGCACAAAAAGAATAAAAAATAAATGAATGAATTCTCTTATTAATTGAATTCAACACATGACCCTTCTGTAATCTCAGCTTTAAGAAACCTTTGTCAAATTGAATCACTGTGAAATACACTTCCAATTCTAAGTTTGTCGCGTTCTTCCTGAAACACAATTACCGAAGGAAATTGAGGACAAGATTGCATGAGCATATAACACATATACCAATATCTTTGAACATTTTAAGATATGTGTCCCCATTCACACGGAACAAGCGTCAATTCATCAGAATGAAATCCATTTCGTCCTCCAAATGGCATCAGCCTTCCATTGCAGCCTGTTCCTGGCATCTCCCGTCATCTCACAAACCTTCCGTTCAAAATCCTTTTAGAAATTTCTTTCACCAGTCACCCGTACACTCAAACACATACACACACACATGCATGCACTCTCTCTTTTCTCTCTTCCTCTCATGAAGGTGATTTGCCCCCTCATCCATCGTATATTTTACCTAAATTCTCATGTTTCTGTTTCAAATTTTTGTGGGTTCAATTTCCACAGTCCAGGGTCTTCCTACTCTGTTTCTTGCTCTACTCTCTAAACATTCCCACCACACACCTCTCCCTCGTCTCGTGCAGCAGCCTTGCACTTTGCTTCCTCTGTTTTCCCCTCTTCATTAATAACTATCAGGAGAGGACTCTTTGGCTGAACCTTAAGCCGCTTTCCTCTGACACACCAACAAGACTTAAGTCCCATAACACTCCCTCCTCACTCCCGCCATCCCTCGACTGTCCCTTTCCTCCTCCTCCTCCGCCTCCTCCTCCTCCTCCTCCTCTTCCTTCCCATAACCTTTCCCTCCCAAACCACTGCCGCCTCATCCTTCTTCCTCTTGTAAGTACTTTAATAGTACAAGTCCTTTAATGTATTCGATTCCCAAAGCTCCAAGCCTTCCCGCCCCACGTTAAGTACTCAACTCTCTTCACAATCTGCTCATATCTTTGTTAAGTCGGTCAACAACTTTTCGAAGGAGTTGTTGTTTTTATCTTGTATTCCTCTCTCTCCTTTTCCATTCCTTTCCGAGGAGACAGAAGGAGTGATGGAGGCCAGACTGATCTGTACATTTTCTGTATTCGGAAGGTCTGAGAGGGAGAGGAGAGAGAGCTCACCGATTCAAGAATGAATGTTGACGAGACTGTTCATTGTACTTCATTATTCTGGATGCATTGAATGCTTTGAAAACAAAGCTGAATTGTTTCCCTCTGTTAACACCTATTGTCACCGCGGAGCAAAGATGAAAGACAGAAATGAAACATACACACACACACACACAAATACACACACACACACAACACACACACACACACACACACATATATATATGTGTATATTATATATATATATATATATATATATATATTATTATATATATATATATATATAACCTTTTCCCCCCCCGGGGGGTTGGAGGGCTGTGGCTTCAGAAGTCGGTGACCTTTCGGCTCTCAGCAATTCTTTTTGGGGTACATTTGTATTATAAATTCATTAAACTGCACCCAAAGAAACCTGTCGCAGGAAAAACCTCGAAGCAAGCTTTCATCCGGTATACATACATACATACATACATACATGCACACTTACATACATTCATACGTACATACAAAGAAGAAAAGACCAGCAGGGAGACGCAACAAAATACCGAGTTTGTTCATCTGCAAAAGTTTGCTACTTAATAAAGGACGAAAAGTTTCCTCTTACACCCCCCCCCCCCCCCGACACTAACACCCCCCCCCCCAACCCACCAAGCTGAAACATTAAGGAACTGCTGATTCGTTTCTCCACTTTTACTTCTAGATTTTACACATCATTGGAGAAGAAGGTGAAATGATGGTCATGTGTTAATGATAAGATTATATGGTCACAGATTTGGAACATCTAATTGTTTCGGTTGAATTAGAGTGAACCTTATTACCGCAATCATTTATTCTATCGCTTAATTTAAACACAGAGAGAGAGAGAGAGAGAGAGAGAGAGAGAGAGAATACTTCTTTATGGAGTTTTATAATACCACTAACAGAAACGCTAATTCCTCAAATTAAAAGAGATGACTCCGTAATGGACATAATGTATTATGCATAATATTTCCAAAACCTCATAAACATATGAGAAGACAGAAGCAGTTATTGTTTATTTATTAAGGATGACAAAGGTTTCTATAAAAATCTGCTCTTAACGTTGGCTAAAGCACATTACATTATTCCCAGTGCCATTTTTTCTCTTTCTCGCTCGTTGAAATTCTTTTGACGCTGTGGTCTGGGATAAGCGGCTTCCATCGTATTTACTTTACGTTACTATTGCTTATGTTGGTGTTCCTCTCGTTCATGCTTTGGTTGTTGCTGTTGTTGTTGGCACAACTACAATTTGGTCGCAAGGTCGAAGAAGGAATTCATTGTGAATGTGGTTGTGTTTGGTTTGACAAAGTGTGGCTTGTTCGTGTGTATCTCATTAGTCTTCGCGACCGAAATAAACAAAAACAAATAAATAGAGGGAACGTTCCAACTGGGGTTCTATCACACCAAAGAACGAGTTCTAGCTCCCTCATTGTAAACATTTGCTTCGAAGGGAAGAGAGTACTATAAATTTATATAGGTGATCACTTACGCCCAAGGTCAGCCAGTGCGGCTGAACAGAAGCGTGGGATGAGTTGACCAAAAATGTTATCACGTAACACTGATCCCGCAAAGAGAGAGAGAGAGAGAGAGAGAGAGAGAGAGAGAGAGAGAGAGAGAGAGACTAAAATTTCATACTCAATTAATCAGTTACACGATGATTGCATATAACACGCTCCCATATAAATATCTTTAATTCAGCTCTTGTTGATTGTAGAGAATGCCTATGTGCGAAGCCGTGTTCTATGCACTTATACATTGCTTAAACTTATTTATCCATTACATAAATACGCCGTATATCTATCTAAAATTAGAAAAAAAAGGTGGGCGGATATAGAACGCCTACCTAAAGATGCAATTCCTTTTAAATCGAACCTTTGTACCATTGGCATCGGGATACGTCACACTGCCATCCAAAACCACAGACGTAAGTCCTCCTGCCCATCAAGATTTCTGGCAATTAGACACATAAGTCCGTATGTCGCTGTGTCCTCTTCTTATGAGTGTGTCAAGTGGGATATTAAACGGGACCTGACGTCAAACATCCTGGAGAGTCGGTGGCTCCAAGGGGAATCTTTAATTTACCTTTGAATCCCAGCTTACAACTTTAAGAAATCGTTTACTTTAAGCTACTCTCCAAAACCTTCCCCATTCTCTCTCTCTCTCTCTCTCTCTCTCTCTCTCTCTCTCTCTCTCTCTCTCTCTCTCTCTCTCGTAACTTATTCACTATTCTTTAATTAAATGCCATCTAACTTGTACCCCAAAGATAATTTGGCTATACCCACATTTTCTGACATTAAACCCATATTTTCTACTTTTTCATGTGTCTAATGGATGCCAGGGCCTACTCTTAATGTTCCTGTCACATTCATATTTGTGTATAATTGATGTTCATTAAAGCATTACTTGCCCAATCTATTCTCATCCTTCTAAAATAGTTTCCGCTTCCTTCCCGAGGCCATGACGCGCCAAAGCTACCGTTTCGTAGAGCAGTTGCGGTCTGTTTATTGCCCACAATAATTTGCATGCAAATAGCAACTGTACCAAACTCAAAATGAATTGGTTTTACTCAGAAACTGAGAGACTTCACAACGAAGGTAATACACCTGACAATATAAACTGAATCATTCAGGAGCCAACATCTGCAAGGCAATTCTGATACAAATGAAATTTGCATATAAGAAATTATAATCTTGACAATGTAAATGTAAATGCATAAAATTCCCATTTAT
>NC_087212.1:21373982-21401482 GCF_015104395.2 Macrobrachium nipponense | reverse complement strand
AGAGAAAAGAAGTTAAATGGCGAAGGTTACACGTCTGGTTTTTTGACTGGTTAAAATTTTTTTTTTTTTCTCCTCGTAGGATGGTGTGCCGTCAGTGCACCTCGTGACCTGCACTGAAGGCATTTCTTGGCAGTGCAACTAATTTGAGGTTTTACCCCTATTACACCTTTCACAGCTTGTACACTCAATATCCATTTCAGCGCTGAAGGACCTCATAGGTCCCAGTGCTTGGCATTCGGCCTTAATTTCATACTCAATTCAATGGCTTCTTGTTAAAAACATTATAGTTACTTGTAGGAAAAAGCTTTCCTACTCGGACCAATGAAAGTTACACTACAAGGGAAATATCCCTGTACATACAATCTCTGGATAAAGTTATTTTTCACTTTTGTTTTATTGTGAGGAAATTAAAACTAATGTTTAAATCTACCATTTCCTGGAAATCTTGAATGCCGTTTCTTGTCCGAAGACTGAAACATAAACACAAGCAACAAAAGGAGCAAATACATAAAACAAGGAAAATCTTTTGCCATTTGCGTCGGGTATTTTTTAAAAGGACGCTCGACTGTATTTATTAAAGCAATAGAATGGGTCAGATTCCATTAACACGTTGTTCGCTGCGTGTAAACAGAAATTCCCTACTTTCGCTTTTAATTGGAACTGCAGTGTAAATAACGACCTGTCTCCGTAGTTTTTTTATTTTTTTATGGGGGTGGGGTGGGGGGGGGGGGAATATTGGGGGGGTTGGCAGGTGGTGCTTTGCCAAACTATCCAAAATGGGGCGAGGCGAAGCATCACTGCTTTTAAGGTAAAAGTGAAGATTTGGTGGGGGGTTGGCAGGTGATGCTTTGCCAAACCATCCAAAATGGGGGCGAGGCGAAGAATCACTGCTTTCAAGGTAAAGTGAAGTATTTATTTCACGCTAAAGTACATGTATATCAGTGACTGAATTTACAGTACATGGGGTGTAATCATTCTATATCTATATTACACGAAAAAAAAAATATATGTATATTAATATATATATATATATATATATATATATATATATATATATATATATATAATATATATATTATACATACATAAATTTCTGACTCACACCAGGGTGGAGCCCTGGTCTCTCAAATAAAAGTCCAAGCTACCACCAGTTGACCTAAAGGTTTCAAACTTGGAGCCTCAGTACTTCAGTACCTCAAGTTTTTCTTGCGAATTTAAACCAACTTCCCGACCCACCAGTAGTATATGGTAGGCTACTGCAGCCTGTCAGGATAAACCTTAGACACAGATGTACTTTGGTTCCAACTTCTGTGTGTTACCTCTGTGGGTTAATTGGTAACGCCCTGGCCTTTCATCTGAGAGACTTGGGTTCGATCCCGATGTGAGCAAGAAATATATTTTTATGAAACACGTGCTCATGTGTTAAGTAGATCCTAATACACACACACACACACACACACACACACATATATATTATATATATATATATATAGATGTATATATATATATTATATATACATATATATATATACATATACTATATATATACATATATATATGTATATGTATACATACTATATATATAACATATATATATATAGGTGTACATACATATATATATATATACTATATGTATGTACATATATTACTATATATATACATACATATATATATACATACATATATATATATATACATATATATAGATGTATTTGAAAGGATATATATATATATATATATATATATATATATATATAAATATCCTTTCAAAAGCATGTGGCCGTTATAAATCCCATAGCAAGTCTCTCATAACCTTGAAACTCCGCGACATAAATCATGGGACGCGGATTCCACCCACCCTTCCCATCTCCCCTTGTTTCAAAAGCAATCATGCATATTCCATTTAATTACACATATCGGGGGATCGCTATTTATATTGACATTACATCAATACTCAACACCGCCGTACGCCCAGAAGTATTCGCTCGCTCCACTCATTCGGATTTTGGCTTTGCAATGTATACCATGTAGCAAATGGGGTCAAATCGTATTTTATGTATGTAGGTATGTATATAAAAAATATATATATATATATAACTAGATGTTTATTATTTATATTTCTTATTTACTTTATTTTGTTACTTGCCTTATTTGTTTTTATTTGTCATTTCATTTTCAATGTTCTCTTCTGTTCAGAGTTGGGGTCCTTCGGCTTGTAACAATCTACTTTGTCAATAGGGTGGCAGCTTGGCTTTTAATATGCAATATATATGTATATATACATATGTATGTTTTATATATATATATATATATATATATATATATATCTCATACGTATATATGCATATATGTATAGAGCTATAGATATATATATTATATAGATATATAATATAGATAGAGAGAGATAGGATATATATAGTACGTATTATAGAAATGTACTATATATAAAACAAATATATATATAATATATTAAATATATAGATCATATATAATATCAATAAACATACAGTAATAATATATATAGATATGATATATATATATATATATACATATATATATATATATAATATAATTTATAATAAATACTATATATATTACTATATATATATATATATATATATATCTATATTAATATAGTATTATTATATAAATGTATATATATATATATTAAATATATATATATTATATATATATATAAGTATAATATATATTTTAAATATTATATATATAATAATATATATATAAATATTATTATATATTATAAATATATATATTATTATATATATATGTGTGTGTGTGTGTGTGTGTGTGTATATATATAGTATTATATATATATATATATAATACTATATATATATATATATATATATATAGATATAGATACATTCTATCCCTTTCCCTTTGTGTGTCACAAAAGCACACACACACACACACACGAACTCACACGATCCCTGTTTTGTTCCTACTCTCTCGCAGTCGCTGTTATTGTTGTTGATGTTGTTGGCTTGAAATTGGCTGCTAATTTCATTGGCTTTTGTTGGTGTTTTATTGCCTTTTATTTCGGGTGGTTTTACTCACTTATGACCTGGATGAATTTTCAGTTATATGGAACGAACATTTTTTTTTCTTTCCATTTAACGAACCATTTGGATGTGCATGGGTGTGATTGAAAACAATCTGTCGCTCTCTCTCTCTTTTATTTTTTTGTACCTTTTTTTTCTTTTTTTTGCGTTGTAATATAACTCATAATCCCAATTACAATCTGTTCATAAATATAGCTCCTTCCTCTTCCATAAAAATATAAACATTTTTTCCCAGTTTTTTAAAAGGATAAAGACTGGTAGCCTCAAATCTCCATCACTCGTTTCAAAACGCAGATTGGTAAGATTACGCGTAGATACGAGCTTATTCTGTGACGTCACACTCACGCTTCCGAGAGAGAGAGAGAGAGAGAGAGAGAGAGAGAGAGATCTGCACGTGGGGTTACAAGAACCTGGAATTATGTTTCACAACTTTTTTGCTGAGATAAGATATAGTCTTCCGTAAACGTGCTCTCTCTCCTCTCTCTCTCTCTCTCTCTCACCACGTTCGATTCTGAACGTGGAAGGAGAAATTTGGGTTAGTTCCCATAAACCAGTTCTGCCTAAGGAGTTCAGGGGATCCTTGGGTTATTAAGCAACGAAAGGGTAATATGACACAAACACCCACTCACATACACATATATATACAAACAAACACAGAGCCGTTACAAGAGAATTTGAATCAAATGAAATAACCAAATTGCAACTTTATCCAAGAGTCTCTTCCTTTCCCGGAATAGGATGTCATGGTCCTGTCGTGTCATTCATTTGAAGACTTACCTAAAATCGCTGAAGGACGCAAGCGAGAATGTATTCTATTCTTCTCTATCACAGAGCTTCATCTTTTTATTTCCCCAGAAATGAAGAGTCGTCATTTTTGTTAACTATAAGGCTTTTTTTGTAAATAGCTGTTCTATCCTTAAGGGTTTTTTAAAAGAATGAATTATATATATAATAAATATATATATATATAATATAAATTATTATATATAGATATATATATATATATATATATATGATATATAATATACATATAATACATACATTCATTTTAAAAAACTTTAAAAAAAACCCTGAGGGTAGAATAGCTATACACAAAAAAGCCTTATAGTTAACAAAAATGACGACTCTTCATTTCTGAGGAAATAAAAAGATTTAAGCTTTGTGATAGAGGAGAATAGAATACATTCTCGCTTGCGTCCTTCAACGATTTTAGGTAAGTCTTCAAATGAATGACGTACTGACATATATATATATATATACTATATATATATATATAGTATATATAATGTATATATAAATATAACATATATATATATAGATATATATATATATATATATATATATAATGTATATATATATATATCTATATATATAATATATATACTATATATATATATATGTATTTATGTATGCCTAACACAACTACCAGTTAAAATACACCGCCCCGTACGAAGAGCAACTGTGTTAACATCCAGAACACCTCGCCTTAATTAGTGACGTGTAAAGAGCAGTGAGGCATAACGAACTGAAACTACCTGTATCTGTGACAATGTCACATCCCTGTACATATTTGTCAGAAGCTGCCGAGTTCAAATAACAGAGCCTGCTTACATTTAATATAATGCTTGTTTACTAATTACCTGGTAATTATCTTATATGCGTTCATGCGACATTTCCACGTGTGTTTACATCTATGGACTTTCCATGAGAGAAAGAGAAAGAGTTCTCCTTAATGAACTACATAAAAAATATACGTAATAAACAGAAAGAAATTGGCCTCATCACGAGCACTGTGCGTCGGCTGTGCCCTTGGAATTGGGATCTAACTAATTACCCTGTTTTCCAATGGCCTTATACCCTATTAAACGTTAATTACAATGTAATGATCTCCCATTAAATGTAATGACATGCTGAGGGGACTTGTTTGTTCAACATCTCACTCGCAGGGCGCCATCGACCCTCCAACTTTGGGACTTGAATGATTTCAGGTTCAACGGTACAAGGGGAAGGAGACCTTGTAGTCGTCACCCTGTTAGGATTTCGATGAACGAGATATTCGGGTATATGTGGCAGTTGTTGTTGTTGTTGTTGTTGTTGTTGTGTGTGTGTGCGTGTTTTTTTTCGGCGGAGAACTCGAGTGACTGCTCTTCTAGTGAGAAAAAGAGATCATGAACCGGTGTAGTTGCTGTAAGAAACGCATCTTCGTTCATGTTAACGTAAGAAAAGTAGTAAAGTCTCGGCTGGAACAAGAATAGAATAGAATACAATATAGGACTCAGGCCAGAGGCCAAGAGCTGGGACAAGAGAACCTCGTAGTTACACTATGAATATAGTGTTAGGAGAGGGCGGAAAGGAAAATGGAAGAAAGAGAATATGAACGGAGGAACAGTAAAAGTAATGTAAGTGTTATGCAGCTAGGGGCTAAAGGGACGCTGCAAAGAACATTAAGAAATGCTTACAGTACACCGCAGGAGGTGTACTGACAGCAATACCCACCTAATGGGTCGGCTGGAACAAAGATAACGAGTTAACGTTCGGGTTGTCGGAAATCTCGATTTGTTGATGTTGCAACATTTTATTGTGAAGGAGACATCGAATTTGTTGCTCTTTACGTTGGGCTGGGAAAAATCATGTTAGATTATTGAGAATCAGAACAAAGATCAGGAACGCAAAAGATTGGGCGAAAGAGTATGAACGTCTCCAAGATTATCGTAAAGTATCTGCCGAGAACGGCCGGATTCGCTGAGCAACAGCACCAATATGCAGTCAATGTGCGTTGCTGTCGAACTTCTCAGTTCCAGAGGTCCTGTATTCCTCACACCGTTGGGCTGTGGGACAGCCTCTCAGAGGATGCCGAGCAGTTGTAAATTCAAAAGTTCAAGTAAACATACAATGCATTATTACCCTAATACCACACTTCCTGCATTTTAACACATTTTCATTTATTTACTTTTTTATTGATTTTTTTCAGTAAGCGGGACCTCCTCTTTCTGCATTTCCCTTTACTTCTTAATTCTTCTTAATGAACACCATTTTCTTTGGAAGCTTGAATTTGAAGTCATTGGCCCCTGTGGGCTGCTTCCATATGAATAAGTTTCATCTACTGAATCATAATAATAACAATAATAATAATAATGTGGCGTGCGGCTTAAATATATGGTTAGGCTCGAACATACGAGTATATAAACTATTGAAACTTACAGTAAATAAAAAGAATAAACACACTATACATGCATCATCGCAATGACATTGTTCTCTCTCTATCTCTCTTTCGCATATAAATCCTCGGCCCTCGCCCTTCCCCTCCCTTTCTCCCCAACTACCGCGCGAGGTAATACCATCAAAGGCCAGTATGCACCTGCCCAGCTGAGCCGACATTACTAAATGCATCGCCCAATTCTCTTTCCGGCCCCATTCGCTCAACCAGATTATGAACCGCAACGCATCAGAAAATGCTGCAAATCATGTACTGTATTTCCTGCTGGATGAAGTTGCTTAATGAGATGAGGACGCTGTGTTTGTTTGCTTGTTTGTTTCGCATTTCCATGTGCCACTTCAGTGCTGCTGTGAGACTTTTTCGGTATTACTATTCTTTACTTATTTTCACTTTATGGCATATTCATGGGTTTTATGATATATATGTGTGTGTGATATACGTACATGCATGATACATACATACATACATAAATACATACATATATCTTACAAGTGTGTAATGTTAGTGAATCACATATCATGTCTTGCTTGGAGACAGGCTGAGCTGTAAGGGCAGCTTACTTGAGTGAAGGAATTTAGGTACGTAAGCGTTTAACCGAGAGATCGCTTGTCTTGGCGTCAAGCATGTACATTCGTTTGTACGGATGTTACAGGTCTAATAGACCAAGGCACTTGCGAAAGTCACATTCCTTTTGGTGAGCACAAAGAGGTCAGTTGGTACACGTCAGGTGTCGGGAGAGAAAACCCCCATCGTAAAGGTATGACATATTGTAAGACTTAGAAAACCGTTACCTTTGAAAAGAGAGAGAAGTGTGAAATACATTCTTTACTTAGTTACTTTGAAAAGAGAGTGATGTGTGAAGTGTATCTTTTATCCATTGTTATCTCTATTACAGATGGGTTATATTCCATGGTACTAGAGACGGGATTCTCTAACCTGGCTAATATAATGAACTTATTGACATTTTGGGTCTGGGAGTGAATTCTTAGTCAGGAGGGTAGAATGTTAACTTTCTAGTTTTCTTTATGAGCAGATTTGAGTTTTTGTCATTATGACTTGTTAATCATTTTGTTCTATTCTATATTCAACTGCTTTGGGTAATAAATAGTATATTTTTATACTTACGAGATCTTAATAGCCTAATGACATGGTTGCAGACAGAGGGCACCATTGATAACAGGTAAGGGTTTACAATTTGTGTAGTTTTAATAAAAGGGAGCTTAAGATATATACATATAAATATATATTATAGAGAGAGAGAGAGAGAGAGAGAGAGAGAGAGAGAGAGAGAGAGTATCTTAAGTCATGCACACTATTTTGCACATGATGCATGACAAAAAAAATTAGATCTCTGATCAAATATATCATTAATAATTCATCAATACAGATAGTAATCGATTATTCCGGGACACCCTCAACATTTTTTTTTAAACGACGCCCCCTAACTAAATATGGTCATGGGGTGTGGGCCAACAAAGTGCTGCGAGAAGGCCTATGTCGTTCATAACTCAGGCAAATGACCAAAGGTGTGGGTTTATGAAAAAAAATCGGGGACTTCCTTTGAGTAAAGAAAGACGTACCATTAGCCTATTACTCCTTTAACAAATTTATTGATTCTGTTTAAATCATCTGCCCTTTTCCTGTGTCCCACTCTCCCGAAAGTAAAAACTACATTAAACACTTTTCCCGCTGGGAGACTGACATTCACGTATGACTTTCTACCGTGGGAAATAAAACTAGATAAATATATCAATGGAATTGACGTTTTCAAAGCATACTGAATAGTAACTGCAGAAATCTGCACTATAGTTCATTTCAAATTCAGTTCGTGTTCACTCATAAAAACATACAAAACAAATCATATATATATATATATATATATATATATATATATATATATATATATATATATATATATATATATATATATCGTATTAGGCTTCACTAAGATGAGCTGGTTTTATTGGAGGCTAATACGAGTAATATGAATATTGTATATACACAGAGAGGTTGTGTGGCTTTTTGTGACTTTATATATATATGTATATATATATATATATATATATATATATATATATATATATATATATATATAATTTCTTTTAAATTCAGTATCAAACAACTAAAAAAACCTGTAGCCATAACAATAACATCAACCAAGAGCACAAACTACTGGTTGCAACGTGATCTCATTTTCAGCATCACTACAGTGATGAAGAGCGACAGTTCGATTGATGACTGAATCAAGTTATTCATGTTGATAGATTGCCTGTAATGAATCACATTTAATGGTTCGTGTGCCTACATGCACACACACACATGCATGTCTATTATATAGAACCAAATGTAGGTGGACAGGTGATGAGAACATTTATTTTAAGATCACATATGCAGTTATATCAAATTATTTGCCTTTACGTATTATCTAAAAATAAAACACATCAAATTTAAATAGATTTAGTTAGAAAATATAACACAAACGCCTTATAGTAGTTATAACAAACACCAACGTATAGCATATCCGTAACACAAAGCCTACTCCACCCACTGTCCGCCTTCTTCGTATATATATATATATATATATATATATATATATATATATATATATATATATATATATATATATATATATATATATATATATATACTATATACACACACACACATTATATATATATATATATATATATATATATATATATATATATATATAAAGGTATGAAACGTTTGCGTGTGTATATGCTGTAAAATATATAAACAAAAGTGTCATATCTTTTAATTCCTATCAACTGCATCACTTAAAGAGATATATTAGTCAGAAGAACTGAAGATGATATCAGCGCAATTTAACTGCAACCGCCCATGTCCATGTGCTACACGTGCATTTAATATTTTATTGTTCATCAGCTTTGTCAAATGGATTTACTTGTAATCCTACCCGTTTTGTTCCTCTTAAATACCTCTACTACCCAGCAGGATTTGGCAGCAAAAGAATAACGGCATTTTAAAATTTTTTTACACTTTTTTTCATGATGTTTCAAGGTCGAAGTTCTTCGTTTTAATGATATTTCAATTAAGACGACCTGCTTTCCCAAATATTTGTACATTAATAAGAAAGAACGACTCAGCTCTTAAAGTCTGTTTGTCGTAATACATTTCAATGACATTTCATTTCAGTCTTGACACTCTCATTAGTGAGAGAGAGAGAGAGAGAGAGAGAGAGAGAGAGAGAGAGAGAGAGAGAGAGAGAGAGAGAGATTTTTAGTCATTAGGAAGTTATTATTATTATTATTATTATTATTATTATTATTATTATTATTATTATTATTATTATTATTATTATTATATAAAAGCTTGACAGAAAACTTTGTTAACATTCTTATCTCTAATAAGGCTAGCCTGGAAGATATCTTCGTAATGCCTTTGTTTGATTCTGTTTACCATACTGCTTAGCCTTTGCGATTTAATTATTGCATGTGTAAGCTAAAAACTGACAACATTCCTTTCAAGGATTTCTTCCCGGTACTCAATATTCGTTGTTGGTTGAAAGTTGGACATGACTGTAGATACTTGTTATTGCAGATGTTGCTCTGCATTCAGCGACTAAGTCACGTGAGTTATTCAGCAAATACTCGTAGGAAACTTATAATAATAATAATAATGATGATGATGATGATAATAATAATAATAATAATAATAATAATAATAATAATAATAATAATAATAAATTACGACACAGTATCTCCACACACTCTATATATATATATATATATATATATATATATATATATATATATATATATATATATATATATATAAAACAGTGGTAAGTAATATCACATGCATCTCCTAAAGAATGCAAGTCTAGTAAAGTGGCTCGTGGGTGGTCTAGAGTCCTGCAATTCTTTTATGTAATTAGGCCAAACAAGGCATTCAATTCAGACAGCGGAATGAGAAACACTTTCAGACAAATTGTTAAAAAAAATGACTCAGTCCAATGGGCAAGAGGAAAGAGTGTGAGCATAAATATTTGCGAGACAGGAAGGACACTAGAATATAAACGAATAAGTACAAAACGCTGGCTTTGTAATGAGATTTTTTTTTTAAGTATAAGCATAATTAAAACAGTAAAAACAAACGACAGGCCTGCGAACCTCTTTCTCCCTACATCAGCTCAAGCTGTTACATAATACAGTATCAATTTCCCTTCCAGATATAATGCTCTCTCTTTCTCTTTCTCTCTTTCATGCAATTTCATGCACTCATAACGGTCGGATTGCATGTTGGTCTTCATTCACAGGCTTCACTGGCCGTGTGAACACCCCAGATGGTTTCCTTTTATCATTTCATTACGAACGTATTAATGACTGTTGTGGAGCGCTGTTCATTTCCGTACACTGTGTAATCACGCGGTAATTGTTTGGAATTACGGTTAAGCGGAACAGCTTCATTGTTTTGGGCAATTTTTCTTCTTTTTAGTTTTCTGTAAAAGGAAGCCACTGAGATGGCTGTTTGTCTGTCCGTCCGCACTTTTTTGTCCGCCCTCAGATCTTAAAAGCTACTGAGACTAGAGGGCTGCAAATTGGTATGTTTATCATCCACCCTCCAATCATCAAACATATCAAATTGCAACCCTCTAGCCGCATTTGTTTTTATTTGATTTAAGGTTAAAGTTACCCATGATCGAGCATTTGGCACCGCTACTGGTGCAACAACACAAGCCACTTACGAGTCGTGGCTGAAAGTTTCATGGGCGGCAGCAGAACGTTTCATGTGTTGTGGCTGAGAGTTTCATACAGCATTATACGCTGTACAGAAAACTAGACCGCGCCCGAAGTGAAACTTCGGCACATTTATTACTTTTGTTTCTTTAGATTCTGTTCAGCTTAGAGTTCGGACGGTTACAAAGCAAGTCGCTGAGAGGATGGTTTATTTAATACTAGAAACACCAAGTTTTTATGAGAGCTGGAAAATAATAAAACTAAAAAAGATTGCTTCGTTTTGGATTGTGAATACGAGTCACAGGGGGAAAATAAAACATCAAAACTCGAGAAAATATAGTTCGAGTTTGATGGATTTTTACTGACACGAGTAGTAAAGTATAAAAAAGAATAAAAAAACGCTTAATTGGATATACTCCCTAACGACATCCAACAGAGAGAGAGAGAGAGAGAGAGAGAGAGGAGAGAGAGAGAGAGAGTGGAAAATGTCATAATACATGACATCGCGTCACATCCTATTAACCTTTCATCACAAAATGAGGTCAACAAAAAAAAAGCATAAAGAAAGAGAGAAAAAGCGTAATAAGTTTAAGTAACGTCCTTGACAACTACTGTGCGCCATATTCCTTGAAAGACCAGAGAAGACACTTGTAATTTTCTAATTGTCTGGGAATGCCACCATGTAATTGAGCCCAGCGTAGCGTATCTCGACGACCGCTGGAGAACTAGGTCTTCTTTGTTTACTTCTTTTTCTGGTACCTAATTCACAGTTCCTCGAGTTGTGTCTAATTCCAGCTGTAAACATAATGGACGCCATAATGAAGACTACTTTTTCTTACTAATTCTCAGCACAAAGGATGGACGTTTTTGGTCTACGAGACTGTGTTATATCTAACAATTATTTATGAGCACAAAAAATTCTGATTTGGTACAAAACTTTAAATCAAAAATTATATATAACTATGACTAGTATATATTTTAAACAAAAGAACTGGATCATAACAAAAAATACTATTTTTGCTACAATTCATATAAGTAAACAGAAATTTCTAACAAAATATCCAACATTAATGTTTGTAACCACACGTAATGGATATACGAGGGATGATAACTGCTGAGTTAATAATATCAACTCATAATTTTTCCATGTTTCTCATAAGTGTGAAATGCTTCGGGAATAATTACGCCGGAAGTCTGACGGAGACTATAGCATAACGCTATAGTACGATATTTTACATGGATAATATTCTACTCGTTTATATACCTATATTTAATTTTATTTTTTTTAGTCATAATTATGTGTCTATCGATTATATCTAAGATACCTTAACAAATTGCATCAAAAGTAAAGCTCATAAGGAAAACTCAGTTGTTCATATGTTCACGTTTTTCTTTACACACACACACACGCACACACACACACACACGCACACACATATATATATATATATATATATGTATATATATATATATATATATATATATATATATATATAATATATATATATATAATATACATACATATATATATAAGGCCAATGGAACTGGTAACAAAATCCCATGTTAGAGCCCAAGTTCTACGCAGGACTCAACAGGGCATCCTTGATATATGGAAAACTATGAAAAGCAAGCAAAAAGTGAAGCGGGGAGCGAAGGCCATCCCAGGATCGATCATTTCCACAGAGTAAACGTGCTAAGAGGTGGCCTGGAGGGAGTTGCACCACCTGTAAGGAGCAAAAGACTCCTTCCTTCAACACAAAGGAAACGCGGGCGACGCAGTGCCAACAAGAAAGGAACAGTGAGGATCCGTAACGACTCTGGTGGAGTCACAGATTCAGCGAACTGCCTTTGATTCAACAGCATGGCTACGGAAAACATACGAACACCGATCCAAAGATCGAAGCAATATTCCAGACAGTGATGGATAAAAACATTGCAACGATTCGTCACTGGCATTAAAATAAAGTAAAATAAAAAAAATGTTTGTAAGCTGATTGAACGCTCAAAATGTTAAAATCTATGGGAGGTTATATCATATCTCACCACACACATTCGAGAAATTGGACTGGTGAAGGAGGAGTTCCTGTATATTTATAGTTTGTACTATTACACACTACCAAAAACACTACCCTCCTAGCTTTTCTGCTCGAACATACTATTAATACTTGAAGATGCAATAAACATCAAAATATAATCATTTTTATTCATACATACCATTACCGTGTGGATCAACGATTCCAAACGTCTTTAATCACGTTACCTGTAAAATAAAAAAGAAAAAATGAGTAAGGCAGTCGATATCAGTGAGAGAGAGAGAGAGAGAGAGAGAGAGAGAGAGAGAGAGAGAGAAATCAAAGACAGGCGGCCATTCCTATATTTGGACAACAAAGCCAAACGTTAAATTAGAGGTATAAATTATGATTTCACTTGTGTCGGAGTCCTGACAGTTACGGGAAAAGTTGCCGAGACCAAACGGAAGATGAATGACATTATGGCTGACACAAAGATAAAAGTGTAAGAGATGAATTATTAGAACAGATATGGAGTGAAATATCACTTGAAGGAGTTAATTATAACGTTTAAGAAAATCTACATCGGATATAAAAATCCTCAGCTATCGTCAAAGTTCAATGCTAATATATACGCGCAGACCCACCATACAAATTCAGAAGCAAATGTATGTAAAAAAAAAAAAAAAACTTGGATACTGAATCATGTCTTATGCGTACGTGGGGGTATACAGAAGTATTCCGTGTATAAAAGGTTTTTATAAACACGCAGGTTTTTAGCCAAGATCAGAATCATAAAAAGTCCACATGAATCGATATTGATGTCTACATTATGTACCTCATTTTTCTGATTCTATGCGTGTTTTGAAATCGAAGAAATAATCTACCTAATAAAACTATTCTTCTAAATCAAACTATGCCAAGTCTATATAATGAGCAGTTTGTATAATTGGACATATAATTAAACAATACCATCAAATATATGTGGGGGGGGGGGGGGGGGGGGGGGAATTTGAAGATATTCACTTACTGAATATTATAGTGTACACACACACATTTTATATCTATCTATCATCTATCTATCTATACATATATATAAATATATAGCGAGGTTAAATGTATTTTTCTTTCAAAGTGAGTGCGTATATACATACGCACTCACTTTTAAAGAAACATGTAGTAAAGGTCGCTAGAGTGCGCTCTAGACATTAATTATTCTGCCGCCACATATTTTTCCTTTTCACGTTTCTTCTTGACAGATGCATCATCCCACCCACGCTTCCCGCCCACCGGAATGGACGGGAGGTTTGGGGCATTTTAATTGAATGAAGGGGCGGTCTGTCAACAGGATGTTTCTTGGCCTTCTTATTCACGATGCCGTCGAGGAATCTGTAATTCGGGCGACGGGGCAATTAGTGAGGAATTTCCAACTAATTGGACGTTATTTCCCGCACCCACTCACTGCCTACTCCCCGGATCCTCACTGACATCGCAGATGACTTGGAAACATCAAGAAATTACCCCTTTAAAAGGACTAAAGGGAAAAGGCTGATTGAACAATGCAATAATACAACTGACTATGACATTATGTAAGTAAGAAAAAAATATACAAGTTATATGACTGATTAACTGAAAAAATTCATCAATTTCAAATTTGGATTTTTAACGGAAACGCAGTATATGATAATGATGCACACAACAGAGTATAGCCAGTTCAAATAAGGACGGAAAAAGAGCAACTGAAACTTTCCAGTAATTCTTGGAATTCAGGGCTCTAAATCAAATGCAAATGACTCAGGAAACTAAGTAACTTGTACAGAATAATTAAGATTTCAGCGGAGCAAATAATAAACTAGCGGGACTAATATTTGTACAAGACCAAACTTACTGTTGACTTGTCCTTTGTACAACAAGATATCCAACCACACACTCAAGCATCGCGCCCTTTAACTCCACAACACTAGTCTGTTACGTAAATTCAAGAACAGAGGAAAATAAGAAGGAAATAAAAGGGCGAAGACATAACAAAGCGAAAGGACTGCCATAAATTTTCGATGACGACATCAAGACGCCTAGCGTCAGTTTGACAGTCCCGCGTGAATGATGCATACTACACACCCTACTCACCCATCTATTCATCAATCTGTAATCACCTCGGGCCAAATATAAACCACTGTGATATTTCTCTCTCTCATCATATAATAAGAGGAGACGGTTAAAACTTCGGCTGTTTCCGAGCGTTACGAGACTTACAGAACCTGCGAATTATGGATGAGTTTCCCTTCGGTCCTTTGTTCAACGAGACTCTTTCTTTCTCGTGTTGGATATTGATGGTCATGGCGATAGAGGAGGCAGTCTTTTTGTTTTCCTCAGAATATAAATGTGTATTCAGTCGCCAAAAACCTCTAAGTATGCAAACTCTTCTGCCATAGAGACACAAGATGCAATAACAAAGATAATATTAATGTACTACGACTTAGAATATGAGTGACGAAATTGAAATTCGTAAAGCTTTCACCGCAATGAACTGCAAGGTATCGCATATTATATTTCCACTGTGAACACTGTAAAGGAAATAGTAAAAATAATTTTTGTATCCAAAAACAAAGTGTGAGCCTTAATGGTTAAATCCTTTTCGTCATGAGAGTAGCTGCGTGTTTAGAGGTTGTTTGCCGACACGCTAACAACAAACAAAACACGTAACTTCACAAATGAGTCAGAATTTCTCACGACATAGTTAATGTCGAATCCCATTTGATCAGATAATGCGTAAATTCCATGAGAAACTGCTCGCTTGTTGCTTCAAAGTTGCAACTGACTGAACTATTTAAGAGGAATAATTTTCTCCAAATTATTGGTAGTAAGAGTAGTTATACTATCTGTCATTGCTGCTAATATTGACTATATCTGTTGTATTTATAATAAACAGTGCTCCATGACCGGGCTTGATACGATAAAAGCATAACAAGCTGAAATAGAATACTCCTCAGAAAAATAGTGTTCGGGAAACGAAACATAACCGGTGCCGTAGGTTGAAAGTTTAAACTAGAGAACATGAAACTTGTTTGGAAGTCGACTTTGTTCTTTGCTTTGAATCCTCTTGGCGGAACAGATTGATTCGGTAATTTGATTTAATTACTGATATTTTCACTTCATCTCAAACTGCTAAACGGAATGAAGTTTCGAGCACCAACTTGAGACGTTCGTAATGCGAACTTCTCAAATGGGTTTCCATTTCAATGAATGACGAATAATAGGAATAATTATATTATCAAACTGACGCGAAGTTGTCTTTTCGGTCACAACAGGCTTGGAATGCGATCGCAGTTAATAAGGAACACAAAAACTAGAATAAATTCATTTACAAGAAGCATAAAAACTAGAATGAATTTATTTATATATCCTTATATAGAGTACAGCGATCAAACGCTCTTCCATCCTGCCTCTTTCACTCTAGGGACAGTAGAGTGTGGACATGCCAATTATCCAATACTCTTATTCAAGCCTCCTTTCAACTCTAGGGAAGACCAGGAATTTTAATGATGTTATGCAGAGGAATTAGTAAATGCATATACAGGTCATAAATCATCAGGAAGTTCCTTAAAGCCTCGCGAAAAATTATATAAAAAAGGTCAAAAGAATACCATCAGCAACATAAAAATGATGATGAATTTCACCTCCGCAAAAGAGGTCACAAACTTGAGAAATGACCATCGAGGACAATCGATCAAAATGTTTGGTCCCCAACTGATGGATAAGACGATGGAGAGAGAGAGAGAGAGAGAGAGAGAAAGAGAGAAGAGAGAGAGAGAGAGAGAGAGAGAGAGAGTTCAGAAATAAAAGTTTACTTCAGAATCATCATTTACTAGAAGGATATTTCCCGTCGTATTCCGATTTCCTGAGGCAATAAATTTTGCTGCGCTACGTTCATAGAAACTCTCTCTCTCTCTCTCTCTCGTAACCAAATTATGGCACGAAATCCTCTTCGTAAACTAGCCTCCATTTCACGTATACCTTAAGTATTTCCCGAAAGGTATCCAATCTCGAAAGGGGTGCTGAATATTAGCAATCAAGACCTCAGATTAGCTCAAACTTATTCCAATAAACTTCTGCTTATTGTTCAAGTGTGTTTCATATTCAATCCCCAAGGAAACCAACAAAGTATTACCGTATATATATTTCCATAAAAAAAAATAGTTAGCTTTATCAAGTTCTAAAAAATAGGAAGGCTTTACATCAACTTAGATTCACAGATTTAGATTCAAATAAACTGCGCACAGAGTCTTACGGTTAAGGCAAATAAAAAAAGGATGTGCAAATATTCAATCAAAAAATCCAGCAGGAAACTGTAATGGATAATATTACTTCATAATGCTTGAACATTTTATTTACGACTCCTAGTTCTGTTTGTACAGAACGATAGTTACCAAACGAACTTCTATCACGACTGAAAAATAACAATGACTAATGTTTACAAAGCGCCTCAGTGGCGTGGTCGGTATGGTCTTGTCCTCCCACCTCGGTGGCCGCGAGTTCGATTATCGGGCATTCCATTGAGGTGTGAGAGATGTGTATTTCTGGTGATAGAAGTTCACTCTCGACGTGGTTAGGAAGTCACGTAAAGCCGTTGGTCCCGTTGCTGAATAACCACTGGTTCCATGCAAAGTAAAAACACCATACAAACCAAAACTAATGTTTACATCGCTGCTATAATTAATTCGTCATAAAATAAATTTGAATCAACATACGGCTTATACTTCTAGTGCTCTCTTCTATCCTGTTTGCGGTTGGCGTTGTAATTCCAGTAGTTCTTTGTCGGTGGCGGCAGGTGACAAGAATTCTTTGAAAATAGTTTCCGCTGTTGTTGAGCAACAGCCCAATCGAATACATATTATATCGGATTCTCTTTGACACAGTGAATGTTCGGGTGTGGAATACAGAAGGGGATTTTCAAAATACATGCCCACAATCTTGGCATAGTGTTACTTCTGGGCTTGAAGTGGATGCGTACCCCAGAGATTATTGTGCGATGGAGGCTGGGTCCCTGACCTGAGTCTATTCTTGTATTTGATACAACAACGCAAGACGTGGAAGCCAAACAAGAGGATATTGTGGCTCTTCAATGAAATGAGCTGATTCACCTTCATGACGTCATAAGAATGACTCGCCTGAAGTTTCTCGAAGGGTCAAGATGATGTCACATGCCGAAACGCAATCTATAGGCCAATCCCAAAGAGAGTTTGGAAGTGACGTCATATTCAAAGCTGGTTCCTCTGTAACCTCCTCAAGGCCTTCTTCAAGCACAAGATACCGAAAATCGAAAGTACATTAATTAATAGGACGGACTCTTCATCTCTCATGTTTCATTTTCCAGAAAACGGTTGTTGAATCAGACATCAAAGAACTGGCTTTTCCGAAACGGTCGATAAATGCATCACCTTTCAAACGATACAAGCGGATGTAAAAAGAGGGCGATAGAGAGCTTCATTTGCCGGACAAACATTTTCATATTCATTTACCTGTTTTCGAATGTCACTCTTATCAGAATAAAAGGACATTGGGAATTGCGGGAAACCCCAATGGGAAGAAACCAAGATAGAGAGACACCTAAAAAATAATAAGTAGTTACCGGACGAACTTCAATTACTAGGTGGAAATAATACTTGTTAATTGATACGTTAGATCTTTAATTCATTCATCATAAATCATCTGAAACAACATAAGACTTGTAACGTATATACACCGTTCCGTAGGGCTTGGGAGCAGTTTTGTAGTTCCAGCGGGTGTCTTTTGTCAATGGTGGCAGGTAACAGAAATTCTGAAAAATAGTTTGCCCTGCTGTTGAACAGCAGCGTAATCGAATACATACGTATAACAGATGCGTTTTGCCACCGTTACTATTTTGTGTGGAATACCTGGGAGAATTTTTCAAATACAAGCCAACAATCTTGGTATACATATGACTTCAGGGCTTCAAGTGGATATGAAACAAAAAGAATGACGAGAAAGTTTTTGACCTGCTTCTATCCACGCCTCAGTAAAAAAAAAAAAAAAAAAAAAAAAAAAAAAAAAAAAAAAAAAAAACTGTAAGCCAAACATGCGGGTCCACCTTTATGACGTCATAATGACTCCCCCAACACATTCTCGAATAATCAAGATGATGTCACATACGGAAATGCGATGGGCCAATCCCAGACAGAATTTGGAAGTGACGTCATACTTAAAGTGGGTTCCTCGCTGACTCTAACAACTTAACCAGCGAGTCAAGCCTTTCAGCAACTACAAGATGCCAAAAATAGAAGCACTTTAATAAGAGGCACTCCTTCCAGATCTTCCATTTTCCAGAAAACGGTCATTGAAACTGCCATAAAGAATTTGCTTTATGGAATACGGCGTCAGTATATATACATCACCTCACAAACGAAATGAACAGAGAGAGAGAGAGAGAGAGAGAGAGAGAGAGAGAGAGAGAGAGAGAGAGAGAGAGACTTAGGTCATCTCTGTTTTAAGCTCTATTGGCAGAGAAAGGCTTTATGGCGCTGGAAGGCCGTCTCGTATTTTGCATACAATACGACAGAAAGAACACTCTCATCAACGTAAAACGCAGATATAGAATTAGGTGTATTGTACGCTTAGCCATTTAAGGCGATCAAGGATTAACTGCCACGAGCTCTTTAAGCCTTCTGGGATCTGAAGAGTTTTCATGGGTTTCCATATAAGCGCTGGTCATGGGTACTCATTCTATCAGGAGGTTTCGATCGCGATGTTAGAAATGTTTCTATTACAAGTGATTGTGCAGTGATTATTCCTATCATTATACATAAATGTGCGAGTGTCTGTGAGTATATATATATATATATTATATACCTATATGATTATATATATATATAATATATATGTGTGTGTGTGTGTGTGTGTGTGTGTGTGTGTCTGTAGCTCACTTCCCCTAATATGGGGCGATTCCATACGACAAACAATATAGCAGTCAGTGCCATATCCATACTTTGACAACTGAACCATCGTTGGCTCAGCCAAAAAAAAAAAAAAAAAAAAAAAAAAAAAAAAAAAAAAAAAAAAAAACACACACAACAACACACACACACCATAACATCAATCGCTTCTTAAACCTACTATGGAGTTTCATCAACAGTACAAGGATTACTCCATTCGCCGTTTTCTTGCAAGCGCTTCCGTGCTCGATTTAGGGACTTTTCCAGTGCCTCTTCCTACCATCTGTCCAGCACTTTGTCGACCTTCTTTTCGTCCTTCCAACTAATGCTTCCACACCCTGCTCTTTTTACCAAACCGTCGTCCTACATTTTTTACACATGACCGGACAAACATGAAACATTCCTAACCATTCTTTCACTTTTCCTATCCTATGTACTGCACTTTTATGTATCTCCCCATTTCTCGGCCTTTTGAATGTTTTATACCACACCACATAGTGTGCTTTGGAAAACAATTTATTACCATAGCTTCATTGTCTTCCCTTTATTGGCATTCCCTACCTACAGTTCGGTTTTAATTTTCTGTGAAAGAAAACTATTGAGATGGCTTTGTCTGTCCGACCTCAGATCTTAGAAACTACTGAGGTTAGAGGGCTGCAAACTGGTATGTTGATCATCCACCCTCCAACATGAAACATACCAAATTGCAGACCTCTAACCTCAGTAGTTCTTATTTTATTTAAGGTTAAAGTTTGCCATAACCGTGCGTCTGGCAACAATATAAGACGGGCCACCAACAGGCCGTGATTAGAATTCCATGGGACGCGTCTCATACAGCATTATACCGAGCCCAACGAAAGATAGATTTATTTTCGGTGGCCTTGACTGTAAGTTGTACAGAAAACTCGATTGCGCCGAGCTCCGAAGAAATTTCGGCACATTCTTTACTTATTTACCTCTTGGACATATTCTGCCTCCTTTTCATTTCAACTATAATTAACCACTTCCAAATTCCACCGTATACATTAACATTCATTACTTCAGCTTCATGGTTTCCATTTACCTTATTAACTTTACGCTTAGCCTTATCACGAGTGTTTCCTTCTTCCTTCTCTTACAACCAATGTCATCTGAAAACATGAGCTGTTCCACAGTACATTCACGACCCACTTTCCTATCCAAGAATTTCGGACCATTATATCTGCTTTCTCATATCACTCCTTTAAGTAAATATATAAACAGCCTTGGAGGCAACAAACATACTTTAAGAATAAACAATATACAGCCTTGGAGGCAACAAACATACTTTAAGTATAAACAATATACATGTTTATGTATATATATTTAAATGTGTATACATTTACATTATATGTACAAGGTCAAAAAATACATAGACAGTCGTATGATTATTGACGGTAATATATATTACGTACATGAGTAATATGTTTGGTCATGAAAGAACTGGTTCTCTCTCTCTCTCTCTCTCTTCTCTCTCTCTCTCTCTCTCTCTCTCTCTCTCTCTCTCTCTACTCTATATATATATATATATATATATATATATATATATATAATATATATATATATGTGTGTGTGTGTGTGTAAGCTCGTACATGTATGGCTGCGTGCGTGTGATAACTCCTATGAAAGCGACAGTGAAAGAGATCACACGATCCATCAAGTTACGACGCTCCGAAATAAGCAGGGAAGACTGTCAACACAAAAGTGGCCCCACAGTCTGAGAGTTGTAATCAGAGTAGCGTTGCCGCAGCGGTGCCACAGAATCCAGTGTCCAACTCAGGTACCAACAACGCGGTTAGATGGAAGAAGCCAATCGGGGGGACTAATCTGGAATCCTATTAGTAGTTTCGACAGTTGGGCAATCATTCAACGGCAGCCCGATTGAAGAGGAGAGAGAAAGAAGAATGGGAGAGAGGGAGGCCGAAAGGATATAAAACACGAGACAAAAAAGTTGTAGGAGGGAAACCTAAGAGTGAAAGGACGACGATAGGAAGGAGGATTAAGGAAAAAGGGCAGGAGTAATAATGCAAACTAGAGGGGAAGGGGAGGATACAGGAATAATGAAAGGAATGACAGGAGATAAGAAAAAAAATTAAGAACAGAAAGAAAGTATGAGGGGAAAAGCAGAAAGAATGGGAAAACGTATATGACAAGATGAGATAAAGATAAAAGGAAGAATGAGAGTAGAGTTAACAGGAAGAGAAAGACTTAGAATGCGGATACTAGAAGAAAGGATAAAGGAATAAAAAAAGACTGGGAAAATGTGTGAGAGAGAGAGAGAGAGAGAGAGAGGTGATGATTGAATAGCGAAGGTGAGTGGTCGTCTGATTGGCAAAGAAATAAGAGGAAGATTAATTGGTCAGAAATGAGAAAGACTATTTGGTCGGAAAAAAAGGTAAACGAACGTTAGACCAATAACCTAGAGTAAATAAGGTAAAAAATGGATAAAGAAACCTAAGTAAAAATTAAGAAAATACCTAAGTTATAGTTGTATGACCCATGATAACTTTCTGCATGATGCAAGAGATTAAAAAAAAACCTTTATTCAGAATGTTAATCACGAATAACATAGAGGCATTGAATCAGATTTTTGTAAAACATCGGAAAACTGTACTCCATAGAATATAACTGAAATTGAGCTGACAGAAATAAAAAAAAAGTCTGAATTAGACTTGATTGAAACCTTAGACATTCTCTGAACATCATGAAATATATCAAAAGAATTTAAACTCGAAGAAAAACACTTGAATTAAAAATGTCAGTGGATCCTGGAATAACCTCGTCTCAATAGCGCACTTTACAGATAGTAAGAAAATAAATAAATAATGAGATTTGGGTGGGAAACCTGAGGTAACATCGTCTGAATATCGGTTTCATGGAAAACGCGTCAACCTGACATTACTATTCACGAAGCTCAAAAGCGAGAGAGTGAATATAAAACGACTCGGCAGGAGACAAAAATTCAGATTCTTTGATAAGGGAACAAAAGGAAAACGCAGCTGAAAGCATACTGAACAGCGACATCACGGCTGAGATATAAAACATGCATTCCGTTTTCTTTTATTATTACTTTTACCGAGTCCTTCGTTAATGCAGTTTCAGCGTCCGTCTCAATTAACCATTCCTTTGACTTTTCCCACACTTATGCAAAAGCTCTCTGTGAACTCTTAAATATTCACCCAAAACCTTTTGACAAGCGACAAAGCTGTCGGGATAAAAGGCGGAATATTCTAAATCCTTCTATCTTAAAAAAAAAACGCCTCATTCTAAAGCTTTCCCCTCGCAATCATAAATTCATAGCTGTATCTGTATAACGGCTGTTAAACAAGGAACAATAGGACCCCGGGGAGAAAACTGTGTTCCACTCCATTAAATCGAACTCGAAGCTTTTCAGTTGTGTGATGCTACTGGCACTTCTGCTGTGAAAAGTCCTCCATTAACGTAGGCGACAGGAAGGTTTCGGGATTATAATTGCGACAAGACCTAATTGTTTACCAATTTCTGACGATTGCTCACGGAAGTTTCAAGGTCTGGACGGTTGGAAAATCAAGGAAAAAGTTCTCATATTATCTGGCCTAGTGCATTTTTTCTTAGAGAGAGAGAGAGAGAGAGAGAGAGAGAGAGAGAGAGAGAGAGAGAGAGAGAGAAAATTTTAATGTGACCGCTTCAACTAGTACCTAGTACATATTATATTTACTTGTTCATGCAATTTCATACAAGACTTGTAAAAGATACATAAAATAACTTTTACTTCTTTTATAATGAGTACATTTCGAGAAAGAAAATACAGGAATTAATCATATTTCGTAAAATTTCCAACCCATTCATGCTCCGCAGACGACGCTTTCGAATCTAAAAATAACATGAGATTATTGAAATCTCTTTTCTGCTCAAGTTCTTGCGAGTGCCAGTTTCTCTCACTCTTTTACAGGCATAATACACACACACAAACACACACAAATATATGTATATATATAATGTATATATAAACACACACACACACACACATATATCTAAAGGAAGACAAGAACAATGCAGTATTCATACTTTTCTGCTGATTCAGCGAGTAACTAATGGCAGGAAACCTTCCACAATAGTAAAAGACTCACGCTTAAAAAACAAAGTCTCATCAACAGCACATCGAGTCTCCTAACCTCACTGCCATACAAGTCTGTACTTCCTAGGTATATTCTTAGTACACTAACTTAAAGTTCATTCTTGATTCAGCAACAATGAGATGAATAAGGCAGGGACTGTTTTATTCCTTTGCGTGTTTATTTTTTCTTTAAGTAGGAAACGACTCGGGAAAATGTTTCGACACAAATTCGGAAGTTTTCTAGATTTTCTTTCACTTTCCACAACGTACCCCTCCTTCCGTCAGGTCAGGCGCCACCGGATGACCTCTCTGCAATATAAATGAGTCGTCGGCAGGCAGGCAGGCAGGCAGGCAGGCAGGCAGGCAGGCAGGCAAGCAGCCATCTCCTCCTCAGTGGGTCACATGCGGAGCGGCCTCCGACGAACTTTTAGAGAGATACACCGCTCTGAGTTCCTGGTGACTTCCATCCGAACACCGTATTTTTCCGGCGAGCGACTTCGCATTCAAGACCGCTTTCTCCCTCTTCGTCACGTTCCATTGACTTCATCCTTTGTTTCCTTGTGTTTAAAGCTTAGTAACAACAGATGATAATAGAGTAGAATGACAAAGTGTAGGGGTAAGTTACAATACCCATCCTTTCGCAGAGGCGGGACAAATGAAACTCGTGGTTATGTTTAGCTGGTCCTAAAATTTAAGTAAGGCAAGATTGTGTTATATATATGTTAGTTAACGATATGTGTCAGACGCCTGAAACGACTGTACATAATTTTTTATTGATAAATATGCTGTGAATTTCAGATGCCATCATTACCCCTTATATTATGAACAAGAGATAAACATTCGGATTAATCTAACATCCTATCTATGATTAAACATTGCAAGAATGAGACTTCGTTTGTGCTTCCCGTGCTCCATCTCTTCCAATTTAGCCTTAATGGGAGGACTTAGAAATAAATGCATTTTTATTTTATTTTCCTGAGGGTTGGGGCAAAATATAAGCCGTTTTTCAGTGTTGGAGTCCTTTGTGCTTATCTGTACAGTAGACTCAACATCATTCGATAGATTTTGACTCTACATGGCTGGCAGGTAAACTTTTTTTTTTCTCTCTCTTAATGCCGGAGCCTACAGGGCGCGCAGCCCAATCTTGAATGAAACAGGTCTAAAATGACGGAAGAAGAACATAAGGGCCAAGATCTCAGGAAAGCGACAGACCAGTCTTGTTTTCAGCTCAATTTTGACTTACTTTAAGTAACCATATATCGACATACATAAATCGAAAAATGTAAGCAAACACTGTTTACAGCATTTAAAACTGATGGTAAAATTGCCTAGCCGAAATTCATTACACTTACTGTATTTCCTTACCTCTGGGCGAGAGGTTGGAAGCAGGTTGCTGCCTGCAGGTCAGTCTGACGAGAGGCTGTTTCGGGGCATCACGAAAATTCACAGCCTCGAGCTGCATGTAAGAAGTTGCATTGGGAAGACTATATCGGTTTTAAAGTGTATCCAACTTTAAGGACATTTACCAGTTGCCAGTTGCGATGGGTCACTGGGGTTTCAACGCAACACAGGTAAAAATAAAGGAAAGGCAAATGTGAAATTTCTCTCAGGTTACTTGTTTATACTTTAGTAACAGAGAAGGGTTTGTTCGTTATGAGAGTCTTACATGGATACGATTTTGTCATGATATATCCTGTGATATAAATCGTTCCTATCGTTTATAATTTCGTAAGATTGAAATACAAAGTGTGTGGAAATTTGTCTTTTCAAATGTGTATCATTTGCATGAAAGTCTTGCATTTATCTAAGCAAAATAGTTTAACTATTTTCTCTTCTCTTACCTATCAGCTATTCTTATTCTGATTCCGTATTACCCCGATATTCTATGCATGACAAAGATCTAAAAGACAACATTACCGAAAGAGGAAAAAATTATGTAAAGTAGGTTTTTATCTACAAGACTTCAGATGACCTAACATTCCCTAATTTGACTTCCTTGAATAATATTTATTTCTCATAATACATTCGTGCAAACTAACTGCATAGGACGCCTTTCCTTCGGTGCCACTTCCAAAGGCTAAACAACAACCATCCCTCACCGGCCCTCCCCTTCCCTCCACCCCCTACCATCTCAAGCAAACACCCCCAGCAGTAGCTGCAGTAGTGGGCAAACTTTGGCAGCGCCAGAAATAGCGTCGTGGCCGAGCAAGCAAGCAAGCAAGCAAGCAGCCGTTCCAATTTGGAGTAATATCATGCAGTAAATGGACCATTGCCTGGAATCGAGGTTCAGGAATAGCGATTGACGTCCCTAAGTCATTCCAGACCAAATCCGAGAGGAATGTGCTCCGCGAATCAGTTTTGTGATTTAATGGAATGTGCTCTGAGAACCAGCTTTTGATTTGATGAGATGCAATTCAAAGGATGTTGAGTCGTTGAAGAATTATCTCTCCGTCTCATTTTTGTTCTGATAAAATGCGCTATTGGTGGTATTACGAAACCATACTTGACGGAATGAAAGAAAAGTGAACTTGAAATCATCACGGAAATAGGCAACAGATAAGGAGACAACTCAAACCTTAAAAAGAAAACATTTAAAAAATACGCAGTCGAATCACAAAAATAATTTAGCTTGTTCTATCTCCAAGATCATGACTCATTTCCGGGCAGCAGCAAACAACAGGTTGCTTTTATAATCTTTCGACCGAAATATAATTTTCATATACCGGCACCTTTCTGTTCCCCCAGAAAAGGGGCCACTCCCTTTGTCACGTCATTCCCATACACTTCTGCGACGAGTCACGACATATAGATTCTTATAACGAAAACTATACGTGCGTCTATAAGCGAGCGGATCAAAGAGGATGCATATAGGATTAGAAGTGAGCGCGTTTATAAAGAGGAAATTCCCATTCATGAATACGGAGAATCCCCCAAGTGGAAATGAGACGAGGGATCAAAGAGAAGCCCTATGAAACGAGTCCTTCGTTTTCCTCTGACGCCGGTGAGGAATTTATTAATACATCGGCAGAATTGCATATTTCTTTCATATCATGTAAAAGTCAACGAAATGGGACTGAGGAGAAGGAGGGGGGCGGAATTAATGTAAGTCAAATGCGTATCTGTCTGTATGTCTCTCATTGTAATCATTATTATCATTATTATTAATAGATCTTTTCTTCAAACATAAACGATTTCACTGTAATCATCATTATGCAGCATTGCCCGTTATCCTTCCGGTGTTGAACAACCTCTTCAAACGATAATGAACAGTCTGAAACCAGATACATCATTAATGCTTACAGATATGAGGGAGAACAGCTCAGATAAGTCTAATGAAATCGCTGAGACCAGACGCCGATAATTCCTCTCTGTGCCCGGGAGTCTAATGTACGTTATCTCTATGGTC
>NC_087212.1:21343982-21371482 GCF_015104395.2 Macrobrachium nipponense | reverse complement strand
GAAGGAACGAGTATGATTTGCTGAGTGGCTTACATGCTGAGACGATGGTCCGAAGTTCGATTCTCGGCTCGGCCAACGCGGAACCAGAGGAATTTATTTCTGGTGATAAAAATTCATTTCTTCATATAATGTGTTTCGGGTCCCACAATAAGCTGTAGGTCCCGTTGCTAGATGACCAATTGGTGCCTAGCCACGTAAAAAAGATCTAATCCTTCGGGCCAGCTCTAGGAGAGTTGTTAATCAACTCAGTGGTCTGGTAAAATTAAGATATACTTAACTTTACATGCTGAGATTTACAAAGACGCATTCCGGAATGCAGCGTACAGAATTGAGCAAAATATGTCCATTACACAAAGCAGGAATTTCATATACAATTCGTTCAAAACATTTGCAAGAATGATGAAGACGAATGTAACCGTAACGGCTTCAATGAAACAATCTGACACGCTACACCAAAGGCGGTGCTGGAACTGGCCCAGAATAGACGGCCACTCAAAAATTATTCCTAGCATATAATAATAATACAAAAAGAGAGAATCACTCGATTTTGAGTTTAAAACCAGTTGTTCTGGGGGGAAAAAACTAGTAGAGAGAGTTGCTATGACGTCTCACAAGCCCTATTTCAAATCTCTTAGGACAAAATAAAACTCTAAACACGGTCAAAAGAATTCCAGCCTACGCCAGTAACCATACCAGAAGCTGAAACAACTCATGTTTTACGACCCAACGGCAGATCTCATGAATAAAAAGCTAATCTAATAAATTCTCTGTGGATACCCACCACAGGCATGCCACCAGGGTTATGAATAGTATTACCAACAGCAATGCCTGCATATGGTAGGTAAAAATAACTGAATCGGCATTCATTATACTTTTCCATCTGCAGATGTCATTCAAGATCAGAGAATACAATAAGAATGAGATCTGCAAAGGACAGTTTATATAACCATTACGAAATAGCTACTGGATTTACTTAGGACCTTATTTGTGTATGTCATTCAAAATGCACATTGACATCTTTTACGTCACTGGCTTATAATGCTGCACAGAAATTAACAGGCCTATCTATTGGAGGGAGAGGCTTGAAAAGTAGATCAATATTGTTGACTGACATTCGTCAAACCGAAGTATAACGATTTTCAAGCTCGTATATACTTGATAGGGAAGAAGGAAATAACAAAACTAAACACGCTTGGCAGGCCACGAGAGCCACAGCCATTTGCTGTCATATGCAGGCTTAAACCAAATAAGGACGAGAACCGGATTTCCATTAAGAATTCAAAATTCAATGGCATCTCCCGGTTATGACGTCATCTGCTACAGATGTGAGTTCCCAATACCTAGAATCTTCTATACAGTAGTAACTTCAGCGGGCAACCCGGGACTGGACGGTTATATAATCAGGGAGATTTTTCTTTCTTTCAAGATTTTCATAACTGATGCAATCTTTTGATTACTGATGGTTCTCACAAAGGGAACACAAAGTTACTCTATGCGAAATGTCACCACAAATCAAATAATGGTCATAACCATTTTCTGCGGTTGAACGATACAGAACAATTTGCCATTTATTCGCGAGTTACTTGAAAACAGTATCTTATTTTCTCTCTCATTGCATTTTGGTTGGGTCCTTGTCATTTTTCCGAGAGAGAGAGAGAGAGAGAGAGAGAGAGAGAGAGAGAGAGAGAGAGAGAGAGAGAGTTACCATCATATTACCATTATTTTCCAAAGTAAAAATCTTAACGATCTTGAAATATCGGCACGAAATCGTCGATTCCTGAAGGTAACGTAAAACCTGAAACGTTTCTCAGCACGGAACGTTAATTTTACGACGTGGGATGTATGAGAGGTCACTCATTTGAAGACGTAACGCAGAGATATTGCAATGGGAAAAGGTCAGAAAGATGGGATGGGAGGAATGGATGACGTAGAGGGGGATGCGAGAATCTTAATGTAAAGGGGAAGGAGGAGGAAACGATATATAGATGGTGGGGATTAGGGCACGAGGGTTGTGGGGGATAAAGAGGTGACAGAAGGGAACAGAATCCCCAAGGTGTGGGGATTAAGGGAAAGAAAGGACAAGGATGTTAGAGGATTATGGGAGAAGATGTTTCCTTCTTGGGACAGGGGAAGCCTATTCTCGACGGAGAGACGGAACGAAAAAACAGGACTTCCAGAGACAATGAGCAGGAGAGAATAACAACAGAAAATCATGAAAATGTATAGTAAGTCGAAAAGGAAATGATAAAAGTTGTCAAGAATTAGTAAACAAAATACTTAGAAAGAACTCTAATTCAACCACTTTTTAATTTATTTTTTATTTCTAAAAAATAAAAACAGATAATCATGAAAGAGCTTACGGGACATGAAACAGTAAACAGAACGAAAAGATAAAAAATAAAAAAAAGATAAAAAGAAATAACGTTCTAGTCCGAAGCCCACTGAGTAAACACAAAATGACTTTGCGATAAGTGAAAGGGAAATGGGAGGAAATAAAATCGTCACCTGATAGGGGAAGAAAACAAAGCGTCTCGGGAAATCTTATAAGGTGTCTGAGAAGAAAACCCAATATACCTTGGCTGAGAGAGAGAGAGAGAGAGAGAGAGAGAGAGAGAGAGAGAGAGAGAGAGAGAGATTGCTTCTGAATGGAAAGAGAAAAAGTGACAACGGGTAAAGTATTAGAGAGAGAGAGAGTCCGGCTAGTTTATAGATAATAGAGTGGGAAATAGCGTTATGTTCTAAGATTTCATACAGTGAACAGAGATTGAAAGTGGAAAAGGCATGACAATCGATCATTTTGAAATAACGGAGAGAGAGAGAGAGAGAGAGAGAGAGAGAGAGAGAGAGAGAACAATGTTCATAGTGAAAATATTCAAACCTGGCTCCCAGGACGAGAAAATAAAATTGATTCCCAAACAAAAGGGTGAAGGTGTGTGAAATCTATCATCATTTTTGTCTAGACATAAAGAACATCCGAATAAAAAGAGTTTCTTCCTCTTGCGTTCACAGCGGAACGAAATATCCAGTTTTTGGGACGTTATGGGATAAAATGTTAACATCAAAGGGTATAGGTCTAAAGAAATTAATTTGAGAGAGAGAGAGAGAGAGAGAGAGAGAGAGAGAGAGAGAGAGAGAGAGAGAGCACTTTATGAATATGAATGGTTTCACACTGATGGATTAAGGATTACCTCTTCTAGTCCCTAACGTTTTAATGGAATATATTTTGGCGGTGTAATTAAAGCGCGCCTCTTCTTTACTTTTCCAACCCAGTAGCGACCCACAACAGTCGATTAATCAAAAGACACCTAATTCACGTCGTAGGACTTTTCAGGAACGCTCTCAACGTTGGTCATTCAGTTTAGCAGATGGGCGCAATATCACTACAGAGAGAGAGAGAGAGAGAGAGAGAGAGAGAGAGAGAGAGAGAGAGAGAGAGAGAGGCTACTACCATAACATAACAGATATAAAATGATTATATTTCTCTGCTGACGTTCACATAATACACAAGAAAAAATCTGCGTCTGAATGGAACTTATAACCAACGCCGAACGTATCAAAGCTGGAAAATAGACGAATGCTGAAAATTTTTCAAATGTCACTGACTTGGAAATGAAATTATTAGACGGTATTCTTGATTCGCAATGACCCTCTCGACAAGGGACGGCTTCCGAGACACCATTTGTATGAATGATCGAGCATGGGTTCTTCTTTGGGGAAAGAACGGATGTGGCCATTAGGAGAGACATTTTCATAATGTGCGCAAGGCACTGAGGGCAAGAGGGATTCCAGCCCGCGGTCCTGACACCCGCCCCTACGCCTGCCCCCACGCCCATTATTGTCACGACACAATACTATCAGAGGAAAAGATATGCTGTGGGCAAGTAGGGGCGTGGGGACCGTGAGGCCCAGAACTAAGACCCCTGAATAGATGAATGAGCGATCAATATCACATCTGATCGTTCGCTATCTTTCATTCAAAAGGGGATTAATCGCATCCATCACGTGGTTTTTAATCGCTCCGATCAATCACGCCGCTGCTGTTATAAAACCCTCAGGGGAGAGAGAGGAGGACGGCAAATTTTAACTGAAATGGCATTTTAATGATGGCCCATCGGTCACTGGGCCTTTCCAGGCAAGTATACAGCCAGGCCAGTTCTTCTCAAACAACCGATCGGGACAAAGTACTTCGGTTATTAACATTTCAAGCTATGTTCTCCAGGCTACTCACCTCCATATCAACCCAAATTGTACACGAAATTATGCATCACTGACGTTGCGACTTACGCTCGCCGAAACTCAATAAAAAAGAAAATGTTTGCGATTAACAAATAAAATTCACAGGCACCCGTGGCCCTTTGTTTTCCATAGCAATAAAAATGTTTCCAGAAAAAAAAAAGAAAAAACCCGGAAATAAAAAGAATCATATTGGTCACCTCGGTTATAAATGAAAAACTTCACTTTGGGGAATTCACTGCTCTGACATGAGAGGAGAATGGTGTATAAAATTGTAAACCCGGTCCTGAGTTCGATTAAAAGAGCGCCAGCTTTTATTCCATTGTTTCAGATAAATGCACACACGGCGAGCACTTCGGCCCCGAGGTCAAGGTGGCTTACATATCTCGTATGAATATACATCCGAATAAATATGCATTCCCACGCGGTGCAGTCACAGGAATATAAAGTCAAAACAGGACTTACTCAAGTATAGCTCCAATACTTTCCTTTATATAACTTCCGATTAGCTTCCCAGAAGAGCCATCAATTACGAGTTGATCAAAAGAGAACGTTGGCCCCATTCAGAATGAAGAAGAAGAAGAAGAAGAAAAAGAAGAAGGGTCAGTCGCACTTCATCAGCAGGGGGATTATTAGTAAGAAAAGGACGCCTGGAAGACTGCCAAGAGGAGGGAGGGAGGGAGTGATATTTGTGGCGGAGGGGTAGGGGGGGGAGCTGTCTTATCGGAATAGTAAAGTAGAAATCAGTTAGGAGGAAAGATGAAAGGATAAAAGGCTTCTATTCCGATGACCACTCAAGAAGTCAAGGTGAATATGGTGGCCTCTTCACAGAATTTCAGATAATTTTTTTGGGAGTCTCCTGCTTTACCGTCGACAATGGCTATGATACCATGATTCATTAGTTATTCATACATCCATACATAATGGTAGCTACATCCTGAAGGCTTGATACAAACCCTGGTGATGTAAAAGTTGAAACTATATATCACCTGGTCCTCATGCTGACTCAGTGATACAGGATCACTTCTTGAGGCGAAAATAAAGAAATATTTTGTTACACGGAATATCAGTTCAGTTAACTAAAACGAAATCACGCTGCCCCTGATTTGCTGACTTGGCTACAAAGAACTAATGACCAAACGGGATAAGTTTCCAGCTCTGGGGTTAGGGGGTTAGTTGGCCTATTTGTGCTCGACACTTTGTAACTGCATTATGGAGAGAGAGAGAGAGAGAGAGAGAGAGAGAGAGAGAGAGAGAGAGCTGATCCAAATCTGGTGGTGAAACAGAAATATATCTAAGTAAATCCCTTCTTGGTGTCAGCTTTATACCACATACTGACTCGGTTTTGGCCCTGAAAGTGGCAAGTGTCCTGAAAAGCTCTTTGTCAGTGAAGTCAAGTGTTGCGATTTTTTTCTTTAAATCCACCCCTTACTTATTGTTTTTCTAGATAGTATCAGAAAAATATAAGCCACCCGAAATTTCAGTAGTGGCGACAATTACATGGCCAGGCATATTTTCTACGAAAAGTAATGAGAACTTAGGAATCGATGGATATATAGATTATAGATTAAGCCAGCTTTGTGCTGACCGGGCTCTTGCTGGAATCGATGAAAGTTACAGCTGATTGATGCTGCTAATTCTGACTGCGCGTTTCCAAAGGTAAATTTACGCGATTTTTTGACGTATTCAAGTGCCAACTACAGTCGCAGACTTAGGCCAATTCATCCTCGAGGGCTGATCAGCTGATACTTACATACGTCGGAGATATCGCGTAAATCTATTAAAGGGAAAATATATTTATGAAATAAAACGAAAACTACCTATCGTCCACCACAGACGGCAAACCAGCGGCCTATAATGCACCAACAGTAACATCAACGACGAACAATTGTCGCGACATTACAATCAAACTTTAGGTACGAATAAAATAAATAATGGAATAAATGTACTAAGATATGTATGTAAAAATAACTAGATCAATACCCACTCGATAACTCTAAAACTAAAAACCTACAAACTTTCAGGGGTGTCTGAATTAAACAACAAAAATCTGGCACTTCCGGGTCAACAGACACTACCCACTAATACCAAAGCAGCATATCGAAAGTACTATATGCCCAGGGACCTGGCACTTTCTCGCCCAGACACCTGCCTGCATAATAGGAGTAGGGGGTACCGAATCCCCATGCCTTAAAGACCCTGGGCCCTCAGACATCTAACTGCCCCTGGCACTCCTCGAAGGTATCATATCCCCTCGATCTTGGCACCCTCCTCCACCGCGAGGCCTCTATGCTTGTCCCCTCTCGTTACTGTTGATGAGAAGAGCGCCATAATCATCGAAATAATTGCTAACAGCGGTGCGCCAAAACCACCCTTCGGTCTGCCAAGCTTTGGGGTCGGTTTCCTCTAACACTTGAGAGCGAAAATAAATTGAACCCTCTTTTCTCTTTGAAATTCCCTAAGTTGTTATCATCCGCGGATAATATCTTCAATTACCTGGCGTTTGTAAATGCCTCGATCAAATATGGCTGGAGTCGTTGCGGCGGGTCACTCGTCCAGCGTTTGCTTTTTTCTTCCTTTTTCGTGCTACCTTCAGAAATCATTTTTATAAATAGTGACAGTGCTATTTAGAAGACACGCCAAACAAATGGCTGCTGCATCTGACAGAGCACTGTTTCTTTACTAGCACAATGGACTACAGAAAATTTGTCCGTCCTCTGCGTGTATAAAATAACAAAATTCATCGACGTCGTTTCTAAATGAATGAGTAATTATGAATAAGTGAATAACTGACTAAATTAATATAAATGATAGTAAGAACTCCCCTTATCTGGCTGGGATTCTTTTCCTAAGCAATATAGAATGAGGACTACGAAAAATACTTCATTTTACAGCCTCATCTCAGTCGCCAGCTACTGAGATGAAAGAACAGAGATACTGAGACCAAGACAAAAGAACAGCAGCTGGTGACAATCATAGTTCAAGCTGAGTGTCCTCCGCCCCCGCCCCCGCCCTCCGCGGGCGTTAAGGAAATCTGGAGTGAAAACACGTGGAGATAAATGCTTACTTAGCCAGTAAAATGAAAAGAAAAAAAAAGAAGAAAAAAGTCACGAGAGGCAGGTGGCAATAGCTTATTTTTGAGTGACAAAAAGGGGACACCGATGTTTAAGATGAGTCGGCTGATGATAGAACGAAGGGAGAGCGACTGAAATAAAAGAAGGAATTTGAAGCATTAGCCCCTTTATTAAACACCGCCCCCCTTCTCTCTCTCTCTCTCTCTCTCTCTCTCTCTCTCTCTCTCTCTCTCTCTCTCTCTTCTCTCTCTCTCTTCACCAAAGAATAGGAAGAAGACAGAAGGAGTAAAAAAGATGAAAGTTTTTCATAAGAGGTATTACGTTAAATTGCTTGATTTAAAGGCGACGTTAGGCTCTTCTGGTGTAGAGGTGACATTTAATTGCTCAGCTATAGATGAAGCAAGGGAAAAGTCCTTTTAGTTTTTCAAATGGAAGGACGAAATAAAAGTATAAAAAAAAAAGTTTAAAAGAGACGGGATTAAAAAAAGGGAATCAAAAGCGAAGTTGAATTTATAAAAGCTTTGAAAAAGAACGTGGAATGGCGGGTTAGAAAGAATAATCTTTTTGAAAAGGATCAGGTTTCAGGGAGAGAGAGAGAGAGAGAGAGAGAGAGAGAGAGAGAGAGAGAGAGAATCTGTGTGTGTGTGTGTCCGTATGAAAAATACGAATTGGAATATGGACTCTGCTCTTCTGAGAAACAATATCACTATCAAAAAAACAAAAAGCTAGTTTTAAGCAATTTCGTAACCCCACCAGATTCAATTAAACACTTGGACTTGTGACTATGGGATTTTGGTTTTCTAACAGGGGAGAGCAACTCACACGACCTCAAAATCGGAGGTTTCTACCCAAAATACAAAACGAAAGCATGTGAACAACAATTCAAAAAAAGCAATCACTCCTTCAAAGAAATATAATTTCGCAAGAACGATGATGGAGTGAGCATGGATAAAAAATTTAGATAAAATACAAGTAAACAAGTACTGATAAAGCTTTTGGGTCAAGAAAAGTGGGTAAAGGTCAGGTCAAGCACCGGGGCGAAGCGTCGTTTTTAAAACGTTCAAGCACTGCTCTGGAGTTATTCGGAAGCGGAGTTAATGGCTAAAGGGTAAAGCACTGGGAATGCCAGGAATCGGCCGTTAGGAGACTGAATGGTCCATAAGTAAAGGTTTTCTATTGACGAATGACCCATGACGAAATAGGTAAAAATATCAGCGGATCATGGCATAAAAGTATTGCAGATACAAACACAATATTTCGAAATTCAAAGAAAAAGAAAAGGAAAGACAGAGAAATAGAGAGAGACGAGACTGGCCTTTCCTTCATAGCCCTTGGTTTGTCTTCTTAACCTGTGCCAAAAGTCAACAGGTGGGCCAAGAGCGTTATATTTAGCCCAGACATGACACAGATCATGCAAAATTTGGCAAGGGAAAACCTCATATGAGGAAGAAATGGTGCATCGTCTCCATTAAATGTTGCCATGACCGAAGAGATATACATACACATCCACACAGAAACAGACACACACACACACACACGCACACACACGGGGAAGAGCCGGAAAATTACTGAGATACCATCCGGCAAAAAGTGCCAAATGCTTGGCACTCGGTCTGCACATTACGTATCCCTTGATAAAGGGAAGTACCCATGTACTTCAGCAACACATCTATGCATATTCATTCATACGTGCATGCAGCTATGCGTGCATCCAAGAATACGGAAAGCAAATGTAAGAGTTTACTGCAACATTTACAAATAAACACATTCCTTTATAGCGAATGTTTTGTCCGCAAAGTAAACTAATTTTATTCAGAAATTTGATATTTATATTACATATATCTGTCATTACACGTGCTTGTTAATTTATAATAATAATAATAATAATAATAATAATAATAATAATAAATAATAATAATAATAATAATAATAAATGAAAGTGTGTTAATAACATTAGTACCTTGTTTTACTTTGCAGCAAAAACGCAGAGAAATTTGCAAGAAAAGTACTTGCACGGAAAATAGTTATATATATATATATATATATATATATATATATATATATATATATATATATATATATATATATATATATATATACGCACAAAAAGGCTCTGTCAGCCCAGGTTGGATTTAAAGATAATTCAGGATGGGAGGTAAAGAAAGATGACCAAGAGTTAAATCAAACAGCAATAAAGAAGGGGAGGAGGTGATGGGGGTTTATAGGACCTGGAAGGGGGGGAGAAGTCCGGAGCCATGTTGGGGGACATAACGTTCAAGAGGGTAATGAAATTTCTCTCTCCCTCTCTCTCTCTCTCTCTCTCTCTCTCTCGCTCTCTCTCTCTCTATCTTCTCTCTCTCTGCTTCATAAGGTGCCAGGCAACACTTCATAAAGACCACCGGAGCTCGCTGCACAACATAATTGCTCTGGAAGAGAGAGAGAAGAGAGAGAGAGAGAGAGAGAGAGAGAGAGAGAGAGAGAGAGACGGGGGCTAATGTACGGGTGCTTGTATTTGCTTCTAAAAGCTGTATTTGAGTTTCGCTTCGGTGTCCTTTCGTTTGTTTGCTCTACCTAACCAGAGTGTGCACGAGGATTAGCTAGCAAACAACAAAGCAACAGACATAATAATAATAATAATAATAATAATAATAATAATAATAATAATAATAAAATAATAATAATATAATAAAGCTTTCGGAATCTGTTCGACTGAAAACGGGAATCGAACAGATTCCCGAAAGCGCTCTTCTGTAGAGATTTATTTTTAAAAATATGAAACATTTCATTACTGTGGATTTGTTTCACCAGTAATAATGATAACACTAATAATAATAATAATAATAATAATAATAATAATAATAATAATAATAATAATAATAATAAATGATAATAATAAATTAGCTAAACCGCTGCATGCGCCCCGAATCGATGCCATTCCACGACAAGATGATAAACAGCTAGTCACAACCTATCACTCGCACCTACAACGTGAGCGACGGCAAGAGCAACAAATAATAATTAGCGTCAAGCAAATTTCGCTGAATAAATCACTTCACTTGCAACCCGACACACAGCAGGCTTCGAAAACCCATCTCGGCCCTGACGCTGAATTCTACTTGACAAACGGACGCGACTTACTTTAGAGGTATTCGTACCCTTGCAGTTTGTGTCCTGCAATGTGTGCCTGAGCGTACGCGCGCCTGCGAGCTACCAGGACTCGGGAGCTATTTGCTTGTCTGGAACCGGGGCGAACAGGTGTTGAACCCGGGAGCCATAACTTGGGATATGAGAAACAGAGAGAGAGAGAGAGAGAGAGCATAAAGGCACAAGTGCAAGAACTCAAGAACTATGAAGAAATTATGGTGTCTGGTAGAGGGAAACGAACCCGGGTTACCTTCATCATGACGAGGTCACGTTGCCAACCTGACAATGGCATCATAATTTCTTCATATTTCTTGCACTTGGATCTTAAGGCTTGTAGTGGCAAGCGCATCCAAATAAGCGCGAAGAATTCGAGAAGTTAAGAGGGCATAACATATATACATATATATATATATAAATATATATATATATATATATATATATATATATATATATATATACACACACACATATATAATATATATATATATATATATATATATATATATATATATATATATATATATATATACTTATCTTGAAAACTGTTTGTTTAAAGACACCTGCAATTAGGCACTGCCAGATGAACGACCTACGTTTTTCTCTTGAAAATTATATATGCAATATTTAAAAGAGAAATATATAGGTCGTTCACGTTGCAATCCATAATTGCAGTTCTCTTTCCCAAAACAGATATTCATAATCAACGTTATTAATCATCTAATCGCACGGATATAATGACCTATATTCGCCTAATGATCGTGCATTTTTGTTTTTGTTTTACTTAATGAACCAAATTGAGCATTAATCTGAAATAAAAGGGTTACTGATCATCAAAGCGACAACAGTTTCAACCAACATAAAAAAAGACAAACCAAATGAGCAATATTTTTTGCACAAGTCTGTATCTTTGATCATTCATGTACGGGTGTGACTGACCTAAATATAAATAAATAAGATGATAAATAAACAAATTATTAATTTTATATATATATATATATATATATATAATATATATATATATATATATATAATACTTGTCTGTATATGAAAATGATTAGCTGTAAATTCTCCGTGCATATCTGCTTCTGTTCAACATATAACGTTGTGATCTGTCCAGCTTACTTGCTAATGCCGGAAGAAATAGTAATAATACTAATAAGGATTTTTTGTCCTCCTCCCATTGCCTCTAAAAACACGTATCTACAAGTGCTCTTTAAGGATGTTTCTCCTATATTGTTCATCGGAAGATATTTAAAGTCATCTCATTTCTGAAAGTATCTGCACAGCAGCAGTTCTTCTTATAAAAAGGAGCTTCTTTGTCCCGGAAATAATAAGGGCACAAGGGTAAAAGTCTCCCGTTGAAGTTGAAATGTGACTTTCAGGTCTCTTGGGACAGACGTTGACATTATTAGTTCCGATGGAAATACTTGTCATCATGAAAATGATTTGTGCATCAAAGGACAAAAAAAAAGTAAAAAATGCGCCGTCGAGTTTTCTGTACAGCGTATAAAACTGTATGAAACTCTCAGCCGGCCGTGGTGGCATGTGAGGTTGTGGTGCCAGACGAACGATCATACCTAATTTTAAACTTAAATAACATAAAACCTACTGAAGCTAGAAGGGTGCAATTTGGTATGTTAGATGATAGGAGTGTGGATGATGAACATACCAATTTCCAATTCTCTAGCCTCAGTAGTTTTTAAAATCTACGGACGGACAGACAAAGCCATCTCAATATCTCTTTTACAGAAAACTAATAAGGAACTTAATGTCAGTCATTAAATAAGGAATTTAATGTCCGCCATTAAGTAAAGAATTTAATGTCAGTCGTTAAATACGTGAAATCAGTATAACGTTTATTACCTAGAGCATAGGTACTTGTATGCATACGTGTTTAAGAGAGAGAGAGAGATGAGAGAGAGAGAGAGAGAGAGAGAGAGAGAGAGAGCTCTATGTATAATACGGAATAAATGACAAGAGAAAGAGAGAGAACAAAAATATATATACAAGGCAGAGGACTAAAACAACACCTCCCTCTCTTAAGTGATTTAAACAAAAGCTGGTCGCCCTCCAAAACCCTCTGTGCTAAGACTTCATAGATGTGCGATGATTTGTAGCTCACAGAGATTCCAGGGTCCTTAAATCCAAGCCATTCAGTTACTCGAGAGAGAGAGAGAGAGAGAGAGAGAGAGAGAGAGAGAGAGAGAGAGAGAGCACGCATTGTTCTGAATATCCTGTGAATTATTACTTGAATCTGTCATAAAAATTCAATATATGCAAACGAAAGTAATGAAGGGAGATTAATTGCCTCTTTACGCAGTCTGGAATAATCTTATTAAGTAATGGGCAAATTTACAGTACATTTAATCTGTTCGTTATTTGGACAATTCAGCAAAACGCTTCGTCCATCAGACGAAGAATGACGTAACAATGAATGATGACTTTTGACCTTAGAGACAGAAGCTCCCATTGCAGGGAGCCATTTTTCCCCCAACCTCGGCTCCGCACCCACCAACCAGTTCGTTCACATCTCCCTCGCTGGCATAGAAAATGAACTCCCGCTAAGACCGCCGAGCGAACTCTCTCTCTCTCTCTCTCTCTCTCTCTATACGCTATCTTAAACCCATCACTTGAGCCGCAATACTTCCAATGCTAGTGGGGATCCTATAAGGGCTTTGAATGGATCCTGCCGGATTACAGAGGAACAGCGAATATTCTATTAAAGTCGCAGGATTCGACTCGGTGCAAAATCCATGATCTGGCATTTATGGACCGGTTTTGCAGAATGATTTCAAGACGCTCTTTACACCCGTGGAACTGCACGCTGGGGCTTGGGGGAGAAGGGGGATTGGGGAGGGGAGGCAAAAGGGCAGGCTGCTCCACGGGGTAGACCCTAAAGGGTCGTAAATAAGAAAAAGTGGTGGATATTATCTCTAAAATCCCCCTCATTCACAAAGCTAATACGGTCTTCATTAAATATACGTATGGAAATGATACTTATTTCATTCAACGCGTACTCTCACGGGATCTTTTTTCATTACGTACACGCGCGTACGCACACACGCACACCAGTAAGTATAACTGATAGGATTAACATTATGCCCCGAGTATAATTAAAATATGCATTCACCGAGGCAGTTCCAATGATAATAGTTCCCTCGTTAGGTTCGCCAATGATCACTATTATTGGAATTCCAATAACAAAAACTCATTTGCTGAAGCTAATGACCAAATACTGACATATCATTTTTCTCCACCAATTTATTAGGCCGACAATAACCATAAGTCATATTGCAAATATTCTGTTCTGAGTTGTTCATTCGTTCATATGAGATCCACATGTACGTATACCTACGTACACAAGAAACAATACCTAGACAATCAAACCCACTTAGCATTTATACTACTAGACCACAAACACAAACTCTATATGTTATAATATATATATTATATATATATATATATATATATATATGTGTGTGTGTGTGTGTGTGTGTGTGTGTGTGTGTGTGAATCACGAAAGTTTGGAACGTGATAAATCCATAAATAAAGGTATAAGCCACAAAGGGAAAATAAACAACGGAGTTTCTGCAAGATCTTTCGACTGAACGTCCTTTATTCAGCAGAAAGTCTGGCTGAGTAAAGACGTTCAGTCGGAAGATCTTGCAGAAACTCCGTTGTTTATTTTTCCTTCGTGGCTTATACCTTTATATATATATATATATTATATATATATATATATATATATATATGTATATATATATATATATATATATATATATATATATATATATATATATATATATATATATATATACAGCGCTGGCAGTTCAAACAGATAGCTCTGTTCAGCTTTTGGACAGGTGGCCTTCAGGAAACGCTATCCGCTGTTAGCGCATAATTTCCTTAAATATCCTTGGGGCAGGAAGTGAGTCTAGCAACCTCATATCATGAATACTTAATGAATAAAAACTATCCTCTGTTAAGAACGGTTTCAATACCTCACCTTCAGTAATGGGACAGGTGTGAAGAAAAGAAGTATATACTGTATTAATGATCACCATTTTATTGAATACTCCTTGCTAATTCTCCTCTGAGGTTCTGTTTTACTAAACTCCTTTATACGTTAAGGTTTAAAATTGTTATAAGCATTGCCCGAACCATCTTTGAGTTCCAAGAGAACCTAGTATAACAATTCACCAACACAGTTCAAGAGAGCTGACTCTTCAACAAGCTTCATTCGCCATGAAAAAGAACAAAGTTTCGACCTCTGCAGGTCGACTAGCTACCAGGTACCTACTTCCCAACCAACTTCATTTGTTTTTATTTTTTTGTCTTGATAGCTCCCCAACAACTGGGATCGATGAGGTAATACGCTGGTTTAAACGAATGAAAAGTATCAGCTAAACAAATTTAAAAACCAAGGTTATGATATATTATGAAACAAAGATTATGGAGCTGCCAAATATATCTGAAACCACTTTTTCTATGATCTCCATCCACAATTAAGAATGGGCCGTCTATGAAGACTTAGAGGATAAAACCAACCAATGGAAAGAAATTCCAGATAATCATATAATCTAATTAAAATAAAAAATAAATAAATAAATAAATAAATAAATATGTATATATATATATAATATATATATATATATATATATATATATATATATATAAAGATATATATTATATGCATGCGTGTACGACTTATGCATAAATGTATGTACGGGTATTTCTTGATTTGCGTCCAAAAAATGCTACGCTGAATCCGAAAGGAATTCCAGCCAGTAGTAACATGCAGCACCGAGTATAAAACAAGCACTAGATTTCATCCAACAATTTACACATCCGTTTGTTTACTTTTCCAGAGCAATTTGTAACGTAAAGCCACAACTTAAAAATGTAAATTCATTTCGCTTTATTCTTTTTTCTCCGTCGGAGATTTTAAAATAACCAGTGCAAGAAGCTGCCTTCCTGCCGCCTGTTTCTCTATTCTTGGAAGTTCGCAAATAAATTTCGTGCTCTTAAGGGAAATCTAGGCCCGGATACTTTACAACCAACGTCTGGCTGAATTTTTTTTACTTGAATCCGGAAAACGTCTCTCTCTCTCTCTCTCTCTCTCTCTCTCTCTCTCTCTCTCTATATATATATATATATATATATATATTGCAATCTGATATTTGTTCTCTACACACAAGCATATTCTAACATTTGTTTTTCTGGTGAAGTTGCAACACGGGAGACAAGTAGAAAGAGTGAACTAACTGCAATAAGATGATGCAGGACCGGGTAAATCGCTACATTAAATACAGAAGGGCTCTCATTATAATAACGTAAACTATAGAAGTCATTAATGACTGGATTCATGACAGAAACGACTCTGGCCTGTTTCGAAGAGAGGAAAAACTCAATTTTTCATTTATTTCCTGCCACTGAAAAATTCAGCTTGTGGGAAAAATATAAAAAGGAAAATAGGATGCCTTTAATATTTCACAGCGGTGTAAATCCCACCTCTGTTGGAAAACTATATTTCGCAGATCCCTGCTCATTTTTTTTATCCTCGTTCCAAACTTATTTTCTCTGTTTTTCTATAATTTATCAAGCTCCACTTCTTTTATTTTATACAACTTTCACTACCATTCTCCAGGAAGTCTGCTTAGCTTTGTTTGTTGTTACTATTTTATGATTATATGTCTTTCTTTTCATTGAAAATGGAATCCTTTGCACTAATTAGACCTGTGCATATTTCTCTTACATTACGATTTTGCAATTTATACTATATAGCTCTCTCTCGCTCTCTCTCTCTCTCTTATATATATATATATATATATATATATATATATATATATATATATATATATATATATATGTATAATATATATATATATATGTGTGTGTGTGTGTATAAAGGTACTGGTATACATAAATACATACGTATAGGCGCGCGTATTTTCTATCTCCCTTAAAAACACCATACATCTCCTTACTTGGATTTTTCTTATCCCATTTATTGGGCAATTCCTTCTTTTCTCCACAGACATCGCCACCTTTCCCTGGGCAACGCAGTAAACATCGTGCGTTAAAATATTCATGATTTCTGCCTTCTCTGATCCAGAGCCTGGGGATCACAGACCACACTTCTTCACAAAAAATCACATTAGGAACAGAAATATTTGGGGGGGAGTTTCATCGGATCTGGTCAGTAAAATTTCTTGCTTTCCACACATGTGTATATATATATGTATATATATATATATATGTGTGTGTGTGTGTATGTGTGTGTGTGTGTATATGTATATATCTTCTTCTTCTTCCCAGCTTGTTCCCATTTTTATATGGGGTCGCCGTTTCGGATGAGCCGTTTCCATCTATTTCTATCTTACGCTTCTGCCTCATCAATTCCCTTCACATGTAAGTCTCCTCTCACACAGTCCTTCCATCTCTTTCTTGGTCTCCCTCTTTTTCTTCTTCCTTGCACCTCCACTCCCATAGTATGTCTCCCAGCGTGGTCCTCATCTCTCCTCAACAGGTGTCCATACCATCTCAGCCTCCCCTCCTGCACTTTCTTTGATACTTCCACCACCTTAGTTGACCCCCTTATGTAGTCATTTCTGATCCTATCCACTCTTGTTACCCCAGACATCCAGCTAAGCATTCTCATTTCTGCCACATCCATCTTCTTCTGCTCTGCTTTTCTCATGCTTGCTGTTTCCGTACCATACAGCATTGCTGTTCTTACCACCGTCTTGTGAAATTTTCCTTTTAACCTAAGCGGCACTCTTTTGTCACAAAGAACCCCCGAGGCCGCTCTCCAGTTGTTCCAGCCTGCCTGTACCCGATGTTTTACTTCTTCTTCCATACTTCCTCCAGCGTTAACAAAAGATCCCAAATACTTAAACTTATCAACTCTCCTTATTTGCTCTCCACCAAGCTGAATACTTTCTCTATCATCCCCCTCAGTGGTGGTACACATATATTCTGTCTTGGATCTACTTATTCTCATTCCTCTGTCCTCCAGTACTTGTCTCCATCTTTCCAATTTCACTTCCAGATCCAGTAACTAGTTCGCTTGTTTTTACCTTGTTTATCAGTTTTGTTGATATTTTGTTCCCTTTCTTCACCAATGCTGTGTCTATTTTAGTTTTCTGAAAAGAAAACTAATGTGTCGGCTTTGAATGTCCGTCCGCACTTTTTTCTGTCCTGTCACAGATCATGAAAACTACAGAGGCTAGAGGGCTGCAAACTGGTATGCTTTTTCATTCACCCTTCAATCATTAAACATAGCATATTGTAGCCCTCTAACTTCAGTAGTTTTTACTTTTATTCAAGATTGAAATTAGCCATGATCGTGCGTCTGGGAACGTTATAGGCCAGGACACCACCACGCCATGGTTGAAGTTTTATCGGCCACGGCTCATACAGCATTATGGCGAATCACACATTGGCAATTCAAGGCCGCGCACTTACCTACTGAATATTTGCTAATCACGACGCCATTACGATGCAGTTACGACCAAAACTACAATCGCCATTAATCGTTATATATATATATATACAGTCACGCCTTTTCGTCTACAGTGAGGATTCCACTATAAGGTGCGAACCTATCAATTCAAATGCAGAATGCTATTGAAATGCCTTTTTCAACCCAAGTTGTGACAACCGCACTGTTCTAACTATAAGGTACCAAATTCAACACATTAGCCCTATTATTTCAATAATATATATGTTTGTGTAAGACACGTCATCGTGCTTATATTATACAAATGATACTGCAACGTTTCTACGACATTTTCATGGTAAAGTCCTTGAACAATTTGCAGAAAGGAATCAAACAGATAAACAAGTAAGCAGCATCAACAACAAAAATAAATATTAATGGTGGTCCACAAATCAGTTCCTACAAAAAATCATCTCCTACGATAAAATCAACTTTATCTTTCCTCCCTTCTCTCTTTCTTGATCCCCTGACATTTTCTTTTTGATATTTTGAGGGGAATTTCCTTGTCGTAAAGAAAGACCGAAAGTAAAATTGCCTCCCCAATTAAAATTAGATGTAAAACACTTGAGGCAAGAAATTATTACGAGTTCCAATTCGCTCTCGTAAAGAAAAGGGTAAAAGATGGCTTGACCGAATTATAACTTTGGTCTGTTTTATATACCTGGAGAGAGAGAGAGAGAGAGAGAGAGAGAGAGAGAGAGAGAGAGAGAGAGAGAAAGGAAAGTTATACATATATATACACACAGACACACACACACACACACACATATATATATATATATACATATATATATATTATATATATATATATATATATATATATATATATATATATATATATATATCAGCACCACAACGATCAATTTAATTAAACACCCAGGCACAGCATCCCCAAAATTCTACAGAAAGAAACGCCTTCCCAACATTTTGATTGAACCTTAATTTGTTTTCCAAATCTAGAGGAAACTTGGGAAATCCCGCAGTTACACCTGTTAGCAAGAATAAAAAGAAGAGGAAAAGTTTCTGAAGTTTTTTCCGAAGATTTCTGGAGATGAGTTTTTTCTTCTGTCTTTTTTTCATCCTTCACGAGTACGGAACGTTTAGCTTTAGAGCATCATTTGCACATAAAGGAATCTGTCTTTTGGAAAAAGATACGCATTCAGCATTCTCTGTTCAGCTAATAATACAGTATGATAAAATGCACATAAATGGATACTGTCATAAGCAAATCATAAAAATTGTATATATCATTTAGCTGTCATGGCCTGCTTATGGTAACAAAAAATTCCCGATATCTATTATCATGATCTTTTACTACGTATTATCTTTCAGTATTATCATTGAGTCTGTCGTCATCTGCCAAATGTAAGACGAGAAGACAATGGGTGCAAAATGACACACCTACAAGTCGTATCACGGGCTACCACATGGTTACGATCAGTCAATAGCATTAATTGCTTGAACACTGGCCATCTACCTGGATTTTCTCAAGTATACCTCCCTCCTCCTCCTCCCCCCCTATGACTACAAGGACGCGTTCAGTTACTTCTAAAAAAAAAAAAAAAAGGAAAAAAAAAACTTGGCTTGTATGAAGATATGGACTGCTTTCACTGCTTTCATTCCTTTCATTCAAATTTTTTTTTTTTCCCCTTTTTTTTTTTACACTTGGCTTCAATATACGGGCAATAGGGAGCTCGTTCCTTCGTTCCCTGCCTCTCCCATCTTTCGTTCTGAAGGAGAGCACTTTCAGGGTTCGTATCGCTAAATACTTCTATGGGCTACTCAGCATCACAGCCTCTAGTTGGATCATCTCTTCTGATGATGGCTTGCAGAGGGTCTCCGGAAACGTATTCGGTCTTCACTAACGGGTCGCAAATGAAGAAAAACAACTCAATGGGAAAACTGGGGTACGAAAGGAGATATAGAGAGCAAAACTTAAATTCACTGACAGCAGATAAGCCTAATGACTATTGCGATAGCCTTCTTTTCGGAAGCAATTTGAGCATGGGCAAACATGGGTTGAAATCGTAATTTTTGAGGAGCACAAAGACAGTAAATTGTAGGGATGGAAAAAGTACTCCTGAATGATTCCAGAGCCAGAAAAAGTAAAATAGCATTGTTGTTGAAAACTGGATTATAAAAGAAAATAAAGAAAAGCAGTCATGATGAGGAAGGACGACATAATAATGAAACCGACAGTGAAGAAAGCGAACATACTGAGGCAAGAAATGATTGTGTACACTGATATAAACCAGATGAATTTAGGGCACTGATGATAACGCGCTCGAGAAATCATAGATAGAGGTCACCATATATAGAGAGAATCTGGATACAGATAACAATACAGAATAACCAAATAAGAAAAAACTGGGGCCAATTTCAAGCTCCAGTGCTTTTGAAGGGGTTGATTAAGGATGCCGGGAGCCCGGCAGCGGCAGAGTTGGGACCCCGAGTTTAAAGTGCCTTTCTCTGCTCTAGATTGTATCCACGATAATCAATTAGCCTCTTCCTGGTTTAAGAACTCGTGATTCACTCGTTCAACTGCTGCCGAGTTGTCAGCCCTCCGATCTGGCCAGGCACCTGGATGTGTGCATGTTTTGTAGTAAACATAAGCAATGTCACATACATGAAAATATGTAAAACCACTGCGCTTGAACACAGGCATAGATCCTATCTATCTATCTATCTATCTTCTATCTATATATACCACATATAGTATATATATATATATATATTATATATATATATATTAATATATATATATATTTTATATAATTGGGAAAATAAATTTTGCCCACGCAGTGCCAACAGCTATTTCACCCATTAAACTCAGAGCCGTGTTCGAGAATTAAAACTACTATTAAGTTTAAAGACTACTATAGTGTAAAAACTAATTCACGCAAAAAACTTCAAATTAACAAAAGAATTCCAATTAATTCACACAAACTGGAACGATTCTTTGCACAGTTTCACCAGAGTGGATCCTCAGGTTCTGCTATGAGTCCCAGTTACTTGCATACCATCATTTCCATCTATATGGGAGAACATCTTCACCAGATGGATGGCTATGTGGGGTTTGTGGTTACAGAAGCAATAAATATTGCACTGTATAGCAGACTACTCTGAGAAGACATAAGGAAATGCAGGTTTGTTTTCACTTAAAATACTAGATTGCATAAGTACATTCATTAAGAATATATATATATATATATATATATATATATATATATAATATATATATATATATAGATTTTTGACTTTTTATGTACTCCCATTATCAAGCCACAAGTATGATTTAGCTTCGAATAACCCTTTGTCTTGAGAATAACTTATACCACAGGAAGAATTATATTAGTTCCAACTTCTATCTAAACCAACAGGCAGAGGTTTGGATCCTGGCCACGACAAAAACATTTCCCCTTGGGCACAAGTTACCCACAAGGTAGAGTGAATGATGTTTGTGTGTTCATGTACACACACACCCACACATACATATATGTATATATATATGAGCTAGCTAGTGTTTCTACCCTACCCCCTCCCAATCCCCTACCTAACCCGCCCAGCCCGGGGCGGACAAAACCAGATTGTCACCCGGGAGAGAACAAACAAAATCCACTCGGATTTACTATATGTATAAAGATATGTGTGTGTGCGTGTGTGTATATATAACATAAATTTGTACAAATATCAAATACGCAAATGAAAATAAAATATATCTATATCTGACCTCAAGAAAAAATGTCTTGCAGCCTCGCATTAATTCAATAAGTAGAAGCATACGCACTCATACATAACCACACGCATATATATATATATATATATATATATATATATATATATATATATATACATATATATATATATATATATATATATATACATATATACGTATATATATATATATATATATATATATATATATATATCATAAATTTGTACAAATATCAAATACACACATGAAAATAGAGCATAATATCTCCATCTGATCTCGAGAGAAAAATGTCTGGCAGCCTCGCATTACTTCAATAAATTGGAGCATACGCACACACATATAAACACGCAACATACCATGCACCAGTAGACAATGACAGTGACTCACGATCAAGGAAAACTAAAAGTCGCGGTCGTATAATATCTGCTACGGAGGGTAGAAAGAGACAAATCGTTGGGCCTGAAGCAAATAATCGATGGGCCATATAGTCACTGGCTCAGAAAGGCTTCTAAGCATGACATTAGTTCGTGTACGTTTATGTTTGTTTGTATGTGTGCCCTCGTATGTGTATTTGAGAGAGAGAGAGAGAGAGAGAGAGAGAGAGAGAGAGAGAGCACCTTCCATTTCCACAATTTTGCCAGATCCATGAAGATGGCCACAGTCGTGGGTACTCTTATGGTTAATGCAATATCTCCATCTCTGTCATTACCCGTCATTACCATTACGTTCATATGTCTATGTTCCCTCGGGACCCATTAGGCCGCCGTCGGCGAACCATTTCACAGAGGAGGTCAGTAGCAATAAGTAGCAATAAGTACCACCCTAGCAATCGTACAGGAAACACAGTATCGAACCGACTCTTAAGTTATGGGCATAATGATAGATACCGAAAATAAAAGTACATATTCCCTATATACATTTCAACTCCCTCCCATCCTCCCGAGTGTAGTTTTCATTACGGCGAACAGCGTCCGAATGATCGTTACTAACATTTAGCAAAACAACAGGAGGTAACCAGTCCCTTCATTAGGTAAAGGGGAGCTCTGAATGCCTTCGAATTTACCTCACATTACCTTACAGGGATACGATGTTAATAACTCAAATGCCTTCCCACGGAGGAAGTGCCCGAGGGAACGCCACCCCATACAGCTCGGAGAAGCGATGAAGGGATCTATCTATATATCATGTTTATTGTCCAATATCTGGCCCATGATATCATCAAAAGATGCAATAAACGTGAAGGTGATTTTGGCCCCTTGATTATGAATTCCACCTCAACTATTTCCCCCTCCCCCTTTTTTTTTGGGGGGGGGGGATGGCTGTAATTCACTCTAATTCCCACATACAGTATAAAGTTTTGACTAAAGTATGCTACAACAGAATATAATTCAATTTAATATCAAGTTAAATAGAATAAATAACCAGATTTAAAAAGGAAATCTCAAAAGTGTTCGCCATCTATGACTGATAAAATTATTATTATTTATTATCATTATTTTTTTCTGTAACCCGTCTTCAGTGACAGCTTAAAAGATTAAAAAGCTGTTTTAACAAATTAAATGAGAAGCATTGGTATATTGGCTTTCATTCGACATAAATTTAAATATAGGGAAGACCTGCCACTATGGAGTAAGCAGCTCTGGTTATTCACATACCAAACGACAGTATTTAATTCATAATGTTTCTTCCAGACTTTTTTGGAGATTTTAATGGGTTACATAATAGACAGTTTTTATATACCAAACAGTATTTAACTGAATTTATCCATCAGCTCATAAAATTCTAAATATGACTGAAACCCTACAATTAACGTCTTACACTAAATTCCTCATTGTGAAATTTCATCACTGAATTCAATACACATTATAGAGATGTCTCTGATGTCTGAAAATGGGATTTGCGAATGCGGATGCGAATGTAGACATCCGATATATCACTATTTACACAATCATCCAGCGGTAAAAATATGTCGGATATTGCCATATACTTTTTACCTTCGAGACTACAAGGCCCATAATTTCTTAAGGAATAAATACGCTTTGCATGTAAGATATTCACATATATATAGTACCATACGAGGAAAACACACGCACACAAAAAAATGGCTGCAGATCGAAAGAATATATATACTTGAAAATGGACAATCACAATCTTCATTCCAAACACAGCAGATAATAATTTTATTTCCAAACACTCGCTAATGACTGCAGCATCAAAGATACGAATCATGAATAAGAAAAAAGTAAAAACAGAGGTATTATGCTCATTAATTATTTCCTTCGCTGGGGCAGGCACATCGCCAATGGCAAAGGAGAGGAGTATCAGGTTGCTCTTCAATATTAAGCTTCTTATTTTGGACCCAAACAGAAATGGGCTCTCGGGACAAGGTAGGTACATTTGTAGCTCATTATCGAGCTCTCGCATGAGGAGAGCAAAGAAACTGCGTTCATATTGCGAAACAATGGGAAGAAACAGCAGATAAAGGAACAATGCGACTACAACGGTAATTTCGCTCATTTCAATTAACGACAATCGAAACACTAGACGTGGAAGAAACACCGGCAACACAAATTATTACAATGGTAATGGAATACCGTCGGCAAGCCAGCTCTCAATATTCCTCACAAGGGATTAATTCATTACGTTGATTAATACACAGCAAAGTGCTCGATAAAGCTAAGTTATGGAGCTGCTTTTCCAGAATGGAACGAGCTCAGAGTTGTCTGCTGAGAGAGAGAGAGAGAGAGAGAGAGAGAGAGAGAGAGAGAGAGAGAGAGGAGAGAGAGAGACGAGAGGAAAGGTTGTCCTGCTGACGCGAGGAGAAGAGAGAGGATGAGGAGAGAAGGAGGAGGGAGAAGGAGGAGAGAGAGAGAGAGAGAAACTTCCGTGCCTATAGGTATCCTGTTCAATTATCGGGTTCAAGTAATGCAGGAATACTCCATTAAGGAGCCATCATCGTTAGGGCGTTCCGCTCTAAGTGCAACTGCATAGAGGGTAACTGGTTTTCTGAAAACAGATACAAAAAGACAATCGTGCACAAAATCAAGTGAATGTGCTTGACAAATTTTTAGGACGACCCATTGTTCTAATGATCTTTGTTCTATTGGTGACTTCTTTCTTGAAGTGGGCTGTTGAAAATAACTGCATCCATGACCCGTAAACCGACAAAATAGCATCTCCATGACTTTGCAAAGAGAGTAGCAGTGAATTACCGGCCACCAGTTCCATGCAATTGTAATGTCCTGACCTCCCGCACCTTCCCTGGCATCCTTCTCTGGTCACAAACAGGGTATAACTTCTTCCGGCTGGACATAAAGCGGGCGCCAAGCAAGCACTAAAATGCACCCTGAGAGCAAACACAAGACATAGCGTCTCCTGGTTCACACAGAAAGCTGAGGGGTGGAGGAGGGGAGTTAGGGGGGGGGGAGGAGGAGGGAGGATTTGTCTCTTCCGGTTTCCAGATCACACACTGTTTCCAGTGTTGCCACAGTTACAATTTTCCAACACTTATAACTAAGCTCACTCGTAATTAAAGTTTTTCCCTACTTGGAAAAAGGTTCCTGGCTGTAAGACTCTGGTAATTAGCAAGAGTGCTTCGTGCTCTGGTTGAACTATGCATCTCATTCGCTGATCTGTTTTCCCTGTGATGTCTAGCAACGTCGCTGACACGCTGCACATGACTCGAGATGTTGTACACGAGATGCTAGTTTTACTGCCAGCTGTTTCTTGCTTGTAATCTTTTAGCTTCCGCCTGGCTTTTGTTTCCTTTGATCCAGTGGATGACTTGCTAACGTCAGTAGCTTGGTCTTTACTGGGATATGAATAATAACTCCTCTAGATATATATATATTTTTTGTTTCTCTTTGCATCTCATTTACGTATCCTAATGACAGTAGGCGATTCCCTTTCCATGTTTCGTGAACGCCATTAAAAATTTTATCTTGTTAACAACTATCTTTCCCTATACACGCGATATATGTATATATACAGACACACATGGTTACAAAATTCCGTCATACAAAAATTCCGTCATACAATGTTGCAAAATTATAATGTCGGGTAATAACTAGTTATACAACTATACTGCAAATGTAATTTCCATAAATTCTAGATACTGCTGACCATATATGTTACGGCCTTCTTTTCTTAAGTTCGTTTGTTTTCGCATTTTAGAAGAATCCACAATCCTTGGTTACCTTCATTTGCTTTTCTTTCTTTAATCTGATCTCAATGAGTAGCTAGACAAATGTATCAAAAGAACTAAGTCGTCAGGATTATACAGGAAAAACTATAAAGGTTGTTTGCCTAGATGGCCCTGGGTCAGTTATCAAACGTCCTACTTAATGTAGAAGAAACGTGCAGAACAGCAATAATGCATTCAAAGTTATCAGAAAAGCATGCAAAATTTGTGAACAGACCAACATGCGATCAACTCTGAGAAGCCATAAAATTTCTTATCATAACAACAAATACCTGAAAAGCTTTCCTTTACGGACAAATCCTTTAATTTAGTTCATTTATCTATATTAGTTTTATGGGAAACCGGAAGCTTCCATCACGGGTAAATGTATTTCCGGTAGAGTCTATTTCCGAAGCAAGTATTCGTGTTCATTACCAGCCAGAGCGCAGAGGAAGTTCAGTTATACATTTAATCACTGTGATTACGGAATATTTCAGAAAATAAAAGGAGTATAATGATACTGATTAAATGGAATGTAAAAGTAAAGGAGAAGAAAAGTGCGTTTCTTTCCTCCTTTAGCGAAAGTGAAGGCAAACAACAACAGCAACGAAAAGAGGGGTGGGAATGAAAACAGAAAAAAAAGCAGCAAATAATGTCGGGAGAAGACTGTCCCCTCCCAACACCACAGGAGGAGGAGGCGGAGGAGGAGGAGGAGGAGGAGGAGGAGGAGGAGGAAGGAGGAGGAGGAGGAGGATGAATGAGGCCGGCGCCAAGCAAGGATTCCCAAATAATCCTCCCAATTTCCTTCTTTCACCCTCAGAGTGATTCTGAACAGAAGACATCGAGGAACGCCTCTCCAAGTATGCCGGGGAGCTGCAGCATCCAGACATTTAGGAGCCTGGCAGAGATTCTGAAGATAAAACAACACTTTTAGACTCCACAGGACAGAAGTAGGCTCAGTTTTTCATTTCCTTCAAGACCTTGGGGCGGGTGGGGGAGGGGGGGGGGGTTTCCCCAACGTCCACCAACTCGGCCTGCGCCCTGGTTTCTTTACCAAGGATGTTACTGCTTGACCTACATACTAAATAAGGGCCTTTCTTCTTCGCCCAGTTAAATCTGGAATAACGTTCTTGCTTCTGCTTACTAGCATCGGCCCTTTGGTTATGCAGCCAGAACAAACGTTTATTGTCCTTAGCTATGTATGAATGCGTGCGTGAGCGTGGAAACAAACAAATACGTACATACATACACAGATGCACACACACACACACACACATATATATATATATATATATATATATATATATATATATGTATATATATATATATATACATACGTATATATATATATATATATATATATATATATATATTATATATATAATATATATATATATATACGCGTTCAAAGGTAACCCTTAATATAACACATTCTATACCTTGGGAATAACTTGGTATAGTGAATTAGAGATCAATAATGTTTGTATAAAAAAATCACGTGTTTATAGGTGATAAAAATGTTAAATATATAGTATATATATATATATATATATATATATATATATATATATATATATATATGAATTTTTATCACATCACCGTGATTCATATACATACACCGAGCTACAAATGTCCTTTAATATCCAATTCACT
>NC_087212.1:21301482-21338982 GCF_015104395.2 Macrobrachium nipponense | reverse complement strand
GATTATTATTAGTTGTAATGTAAATCCCTTCCTCGAGAGACCTTCAGCGTGCAAGATTAAATTCATTTGTTTCTGAGAGAGGAAAATGAGTCAGAGCTGGGAGCTGAGAGAAGGAATTTCTTTTCTGAGAGAGAGAGAGAGAGAGAGAGAGAGAGAGAGAGAGAGAGAGAGAGAGAGAGAGAGAGAATTATTATGATGTAAGTTGTGACAAACAAACCAAGAACGATTCACCCACATAAAAACAGTTGAAAGACTGAAGATTTAATACCGAAGTCTACGTAAAATAAAGAGAACAATTTTTTTAAAACTCATAATCTCTAGAAAGTTCATAATGACTTCGCAAAAGTCGTCTCTTGAAAGGAGACGAGAAAAGGAGGTAGAGAGATGCTGGGAAGAAAATCCAAGGAGAAGGGTTCTAAGCCCATCCAGGAGTGTGTGTGTGTGTGTGTGTGTGTGTGTAAGGGGTGAGGGTGGAGGGGGATTAGTCTAACAATGACAATAGGTCCCCAGGAGCGTAAATTAGAGCAAAAGCGCTTCCCCGAGTTTATTCAGAATGGCTGAAATTTAGGACAGGTCTGAAGGTACAAAGAACTCCTTTTAACGCTCTTGAGACGTCTCGGCTGAGTTCACTCCCTCCCTCCCGTCCCCCCCCCCCCCCCAAAACCCCCCCCCCAACCTTTCGACCGACAAAGTAGCGCCCTCTGTTGCAAGCCTCTGCAACTACACAAACCCTAACGACCTGCCATTTCCCTGGCATTAATTAAAAACACTTTATCACAAAAACGACATATTGGAGTATTTCTGAAATAACTGTGATGACCTACTTTCATATCTACCTGTTCTCACATTAGCTACACAAAAGGCGAGTTAGGTTAGCAGATACAAAGTCTCAGAAGAGGCATGACCATTCTAGACTAAAGGTAAATAAGAACAATGTTTTTGGCACCGTTTTTTTTTTCTGATCTTTTGCTGCTTGCTTAGCTGGCTCGCCTTGCTGCTTTTTGGTTAGTTGAGGTCATTGTGTGTTACTGACCGTACTTCTCAACGGAATTGAAAACATCAAGTTCTGGGGTAGACAAGGAACTTTTCTCCGAGTCAGAAGCTTTGCTCTTTAAGAAAAAGTACACATATACTCCTTAGAAATGAAAGGAAAGTTCAAACATTCTTTTTTTTTAAACAAACAAACAAACAAAAACATATACATACCCACACACTCATACAAACTCACAAAACACACACATACACCCATACATACATATATTTACGCATATATATATCATACATATATATATATATATATATATATATATATATATATATATATATATATATATATATAAATACTGCTGTCGCGCCCACCACTAGATATGACATCCTAACCTAAGCATCAAAAGACAAACGCATGAGTGAAACAAAAGTAATAGCAACTGGGCAAAAGAAAGAAAAAAAAATAATATTTTCCCCCAAAAGCAATATGCAAACAAACAAACCTGCTTTAAAAAGAGAAGCATTCAAAGACAATCCCTTGAAACTCAATGAAGGTAACAACAATGGTGTCCTTTGTCCACTCAAAAAAAACAAAAATAGAAAAATAGACGTACAAAAAAAAAAAAAAAAAAAAAAAAAAAAAAAAAAAAAAAAAAAAGAGGGCAGAAAGAGAGAGAGCGAATAATGCATCCTGACCTTTAAAACTCGTGTGCCCCAGGTGTGAAAAGACGAGGGATTGAAACATTGAATTCGGCTGAATAAACAATGACGTCATATAAACATGAAGGGGAGAGACATGCCCGTGAGGAACAAGCCGCGAGGAATTGCCAATCACTTCCACGTCATTTTGAAAAGCCGTCTCTTGGATAAGATGTCCCAAAAGCTTTATGACACAACAGCGGCAAAGATGATAAAATCTGTGCATATTGAAATTCGAAATAATACTGGCATAGGAATGTTTAATTTTACATAAAAGTGTCGTGAGGAAGCGTGATTTTATTGGAGAAGTTGTTTTTATATGAACCCCAAATTTTCAATTTTGAATGTGTCGTATGAAAATGGGTTTTTATTCTTTAAAAAATGCCAAATACTCACTGGCTTCAGTCTGCCGGGCTACCTAAAAATCACTGCCAGATGTTCAGTCGTGTTCATCTCATAAAGTGTTCTTGGAAAGATCTGAATCTACCTCTCCCGTAAGCTTTCCTCTTTAAACCTTCTGCACTTGAAGGGAGTACTTTCGGTTCCACTTAGAAAAAAGGGAGTAATCGCGTTTCCACTTAGAAAGGAGGGAGTATTTTCGTTAACACTTAGAAAAAAGTGAATATTTTCGTTTCCACTTAGAAAAAAGTGAGTATTTTCGTTTCCACTTAGAAAAAAGGGAGTATTTGCTTTTCCAATTAAAAAGAAGGGAGTATTTTCGGTTCCACTTATAAAAAGGGAGTATTTGCGTTTCCACTTAGAAAGAAGGGAGTACTTTCGTTAACACTTAGAAAAAAGTGAGTATTTTCGGTTCCACTTAAAAAAAAGGGAGTATTTGCGTTTCCATTTAGAAAGAAGGGAGTATTTTCGAATCCACTTAGAAAAAAGGGAGTATTTGCTTTTCCAATTAGAAAGAAGGGAGTATTTTCGGTTCCACTTATAAAAAGGGAGTATTTGCGTTTCCACTTAGAAAGTAGGGAGTATTTTCGTTAACACTTAGAAAAAAGTGAGTATTTTCGGTTCCACTTAGAAAAAAGGGAGTATTTTCGTTTCCAATTAGAAAAAAGTAAGTATTTTTCGTTTACACTTAGAAAAAAGGGAGAAGAAGGAGGAAATATGAAAACCCTTCATGAGGGTTAAATGTACATTCCTGCCCTCAGAAACTAAACGCTCAAACATATACGCAAGCGCACGCTCACTCGCACGCACACATAAATCTCTTGAAAGTCCCTTTTGACCTCCACCCTCATTCTTTCTTCTCCTCTTGTTTATTCGTTCTCCGTCGGCTCTCTCGAGTGGAATATCAAATTTCCAAACGGTCCACCTGAGCAGTTCTCAAGCCCGCATAGCCTAAATGAGTTGCATTATCCTGGCATCAAGGCGAAGGGGAATCGAGGGGGATTAGCGCTCGGGCGCGCACACACACATACGCACACACTATATATATATATATATATATATATATATATATATATATATATATGTATATATATATGCATATAGATAGAAGATAGATAGACCAATAGATAGATAGATAGATAGATAGATAGACTGGACTAGAAACATCAAAGTTTCCTGATGATCAAAGCGCTAACATCCTCTGGAAGACTCACCCCTTAAGGGTAAAGGCGCATGATTATATATATATATATATATATATATATATATATATATATATATATATATATATATATATATATATATATATATATATATATATATATATATATAAGGAAGACAGAGAAGTATTTATCTGAATACAGATGTTGGTAGTATGGCAAGGCGCGATTCGTTAGATATTTGGGAGTGAATATAACGCATTTTGGTAGGATGAGAAAAGGGGGGAGTCACAAAATAAATGAAGCAAGGAAAGTACCAGGATGTATGCAAAAATAATAAAATAAATAAATAAAATAAATAAATAAATAAATAAATTTAGAAACACGTAATGAGTATATGAAAACCAAGGTGGGAATGGTTGAAGGAATTAGTCTCGGCTCTCCTTTATAGAACTAAGGTGTGGATGGTAAATGCGAATGATACTGAGATACGAGGAATTGTTAAAAATGTCAATACAGCTGGACAAGTGTATACGATTTGGAGGAGACGAAGACCCAGGAATAGCTGAAGAGCTTGATTGATATAGATATTGATACAGCATGGCCACATATATCCAGGAATCGCAAAATTGCACATCGAGAGACGGTGAACGACGCAGTGTGTGTAAGTTCCCGATGGGGCTTTTGTGTAGGCGAACGATCCAACTAATATTACGAAAGTTTCCTACTCCTGGAGTTATCCAAAATGAACATTTAAAGTATGAATGAGGCAATGTTATGTCGTTTATTTCTTCTGGAGATACCTCCTGTCAAGGGCGTGATGTTGAAATATGATGATTAGATTATTTTGCTGCCGACTAAAACTTCCTAAAAATCATCAACTATTTTGCAACCGATAGTTAGAACTATATGAAAATCCTAAAACGGACCGCATCTATATCCCTCCGTCGTCTTCAAGGAAACTGATTGCAACGGAGATTTTCCAGCTTCCTCTTCCATATTTAACCATTCTGTCCCGGCGCCCCTCCCCCGGTTCATCAGGTAACAAGAATCCCCCGCCGTCTGAAAACATAGGGTTCGGAATCCGCCGTCGCTCGACTAAGCCTATCTCGGAACGCCATTGTAAATAGACTCTTCTCCCAGGGTAATTAGAGAACACCTAGGACAATTGAGAGAGAGAGAGAGAGAGAGAGAGAGAGATTAATAAGGTCTAGGCGTAGGCGATGATATCTTTAATGGTTGCGTGTATACGCAACCCCTAATAACTACAGTGAAATAGAAATAAGACATAAAACCTCTTAATACAGCGGTGTTTTGTCTTTAGCTACTGATGCTATCTATAAACATCTAAACGAGCTTTGCAAGTGAATCCTTTTTTTTATTAAAGTTCACCCGACTAAACTATGTAGTTTACTAGCAGGGCTCAGGAACTGAACAAAATTAGTTTTCATTCTTACTCTTTTACGATAAGTTAGATAGATTGTATATTAAATGCGAACAAATTCAAATGCAGGGAAATATGCTGCACGATCAGCGTCTACCATGCTTTCTGGAGTCAGCGTGGGAGAATTAAACCTTAGGTTTGTTATATGAATGCAATATTTCTTAAAAATACGGCGATAAATACGTAAGAATACGAGATAAAAATACTTAGCACTGATTCCCGTTTGGGACTCTCTCTCTCTCTCTCTCTCTCTCTCTCTCTCTCTCTCTCTCTCTCTCTCTCTCTCTCCAAGCATCAAGAAATGCTGAATCTCCTAGCCTCTAAAAAGCGCAATGCTTCCCACATAAAATGCAAAGTCTATTTGATGTCCCCATTTCATTAGATATCAGATTTGTAAATTTACGTCTACTGATCACATAAAACTAAGAACACTTCGCATACCAGCTTTAGTTATTGCACAAGTACCAATCGACTTTGTATAGAAATAATTAGGAGAATGGAACGCAAATGAAAAAAAAAATACACATTTAATGTTGTCCATCTCTTTTTCCCAGAAAAAAAAATAAAACTAATAGAAAGAAACTGATGACGTCACTTCTGTCTGGAGTCTAGTTGAGGAGTTTGCGATAAATGCATCCATCTATTATTGCTGGAACTCATAAGGGCCCGACGGAAGATATATAACGCTAACTTGCAAACAAATAATCTCATTGCCCCAGAAGTAAGATAAGTGTACGTATGTATATATATATACGTATATATATATATATATATATATATATATATACTATATATATGTATTTTATATATATATATATATAATATATATATACATATATATATATATGTGTATGTATATATATATATATATATATATATATAGAATATATATATAATATATATATATATATATATATATATACATATATATATATATGTGTAATATTATATATATATATATATATATATATATATATATATATATATATATTTATATACACACATATATATATATGTGTGTGATATATAGTATATGTATATATATATATATATAATATATATATATATATAGTATATATATATATATATATATATATGTGTGTGTGTGTGTGTGTGTTTATGAGTATTTATACCCTTACCGTTCTCACAAGAAATAGCGACGGTTTAACCTAGGCGATTTCTCTTCACAGCAACATACCTGTTGGAAAAAAATATAACATAAACAACTGTTTCTATACAGGGGACCAAAATGATATATTTTTCTTTTCTGGAAACCATGGGGACGGACGGGCAACCTCGCACTAATTGATAAACAACAAACGACTTTCATTTAGGACATCATTTTGAAAATTGTCAAAAGAAATCGATAAGTAAGAATGCTCTAAAATAAAACTTATTATTATCAGTAAACAATAATTTACCTCGAGTCAATTTTTTTCCTCTGAGTCGTATGTATGTATGTATGTATGTATGTATGTATGTATGTATGAGAGAGAGAGAGAGAGAGAGAGAGCAGAGAGAAGAGAGAGAGAGAGAGAGAGAGAGAGCCGTGGGGGTGACCAGGGGAGGGCGAGGGCGAGGGGGGGAGGGTTATTTTCAATTTCCATTTAATTTGCTGCCACTCACGATCTCCATACGGTACATCAAACATCTAAGGGCTAATATCAGTTTCCAGATTGATTTGCCCACTGCAGAGATGGTGATGGACTGGGCAAACCTTTCAACCCTCCAGGGGAGCTTAGCTCATTCTCTCTAGTCTCTCTTTCAACTCTCTTTTTATCTATCTTTCTCTCTACTTCGCCTCAAAATATTTCAGCCTGTCATATTTGGGCTCTCTGGCATTGATAAACACATCCACATGCATCAATATGAGCATAATAAAGGTTTATAAATCTACACGACTTCTATAGATGAAGAACATAAAATGCATTAGCTTTTGTTAGCATGATATATATATATATATCATATATATATATAATATATATATATATATATATATATATATATATATATATACATATTTTAATAGTGCATAACCATGGCTAAGGCATGCAACATCTTTCCATAACTGGAAAATCGCATTATCATACAAACTATCTATGCTCAAGACTACACTCTGTTTTACCCAAATAAAACAGCGACGGAACCAAATCAATATCACTAACGCTGTAAAATGTGAAAGGTGCAATTTATCCCATTCTTGAGACGCCTAATAAACTGCATCTCGATTCTAATTCGGCCATAATTGGAACACTGGTCCCCGGTCCCCTCTTAAACCACCATCCTTCCTTCCAGCCACCCGTCGCCCCCCCCCCAACCTTTCCCCTCCCCTCTCCCTATTAAAAGAGCAAGTCAGAAACCCCAAATCCCTCCTACCCAATTTCGAACTCTTAATTTCTTCCAATTAATTCCACTTCACAACCTGCTATTACATCTTCGTCATCAGGAGAGGGATCATGTGTCACGCACAGGCCCCAGGCTGCCGCAGCTATAGGGATCTGCCGTCGATTTTTTACCCTCTTCTATTTTTATCTTGAGTTCAAGAGAGACGAAGCGTCCGCAGGAATGATGTCGCTTATTGCACTTCCTTTCGATAGGAGAACGCCTTCTCACAAGAGGCTTGGTATCATAAGTGCTGTAAATCTATTAACTTTGTGTCGATCTTTTACAAAAAATAAATCGTAAACCTTAGGCCAAACGCACTACTCTCATATGCACATTTCCAGAGTGTACAAGATTAAGTGGAGCCCACAAAGGACGAAGTAAAGGCCACAGAGCGTGAAAATTAAATTGATTTCGCTTTCGAAGGGACTATCTCCCTTCCTTCTCAGATTACAGCTGCATACATCAGTTGTATTCTGAGGAGGATGGGAGCTGGTGCCTTCGAGAGCTTAATAAATTTCATTTTCGTGAGTTTGGGTTTTACTTAGAACCAAACCGTCGGTAAAACTTGAAGGGAAGAAAGAAAAATGGCTTGGGGAGACCATCACTTCTTCCAAAGAAAAAATACAAGAGAAAACCACCTCTCTCTCTCTCTCTCTCTCTCTCTCTCATTCCAGCTAATCGGGTAATCGCACCGGGACAGCATTCCTAATGTGCATCAGGACCCAGCAACCTATTACAGGAACCAAGGAAGAGTCAATTTGTTGCCTTTCCAGGCCGCTTAATTGGCCCTCATCGATCATTGTTTTCGGCTGCTCAGGAATTTCTTGGAGGGAGGAGAGCCTCATTCATTTTCTCCCTTCTTTTTTATCAGGGGAGAATTAAGCTTCGTTTGTCCACACATTCAGTTATTTTCTTTTTTTAAGTAATTATTCGTCCACTTCTAACTAATCACATTACGTGGCCTCTTTAGGCGAATTAAAAGTGAATCACTGAGTATAGATTCAGGATAAAATATATCTTCATAAACAAATTATATATAAAAGAAAGAAAGGAAATACCCATGTAGGATATTTTCTTTCTTTCTTGAATTTCAAGGCAAAAAAGTAGAGTATATTATATTGGTTTTAATTATCATTAAAACCAATATATTATAATCTATTTCCTCCATGCACCGATATTAGCTTGCATTTTTCTTTTCATAATTATTGTAGTTCCCTCTCTCTCTCTCTTTTTTTTTTTTTTAATTAACACGGTTCTTTTGGTCTTCCACTTAATTAGCTACCTCTCTGTAGCTCTAATTATTCTCCATCCTTCCATACAGATTCGATGATTTATAAACATGAGATAAAGCTAATTTCCTTATCATGAATAATATAAACTTCAAAATAAATCGTTCTAAAATATTAATGACGAGACAGCTAGTTTTTTATAATGACTAACTTATACCTGTGAATCATACTCACAACATGTGTCCTAAATGATTTCATAATTTCAGTCACACACACACACACACACACACACACATAGTATATATATATATATATATATATATATATATATATATATATATATATATATATATAAAATTAAGCACTTGGTAAGTCCAAGTCCCCACAAGAATAAACTGGAAAAGTAAAGAACCTGTATGAGTTCCATGTTATGCAGCACTAAAGCATTCTCGACAATGAGGAAAGAAGAATACTTTTCATCACCTAAAAAATATATGGTAGTTGAATAGTCGACCTACTTAAGTGCTATTATAGTAACTTCCATACGCACTCCCAGGCCCATATATCTACACACATTTATATTTGTGTCAGGATATTTATCAAACACGCATTACAGAATTTCTAAAGTTTAAAAGCCGTGAAAAATAAACTGGGTACCTCTTGTGTGTCCGGATCATCCCCTTTTGCCTGAATAACAAAAGACCTTCTCATCTTAGGGAGGACGCTTCAGTAACCCCCTATGGGCTCTCTCTCTCTCTCTCTCTCTCTCTCTTTTTCTATCCAGAGCCCTTTTCGTCCTTAGCCCTTTTGTCATGGTTCAACATGTCTCCGGCTTATGAGCTTTACCGTCTCGCTGGATTCTCTTTCACTCTTTGTAGGCTCTCTATCTCGCCTCACATTTTCCTTCTGGTTTGAGAGGAAAGTGAAGACCTTCGGCGATATCTAACGAGTCTAGCAAATTGGTCTGCTCTGTCCATTTCTCTTCTACCGTCGAACCCTTCCGTAACTTGACTTTTCTCTCGGGACTCCTCAATAAATTGTAAATTGTTCACATATGCAATACGTGTATGTATAGATAGTATATGTGAATAGATAACATAATAAATTATACACACATATATATACAAGTATATATAGATATATATATATATATATATATATATATATCTATATATATCTATATGTATATATATATATATATAGTATATATATGCTTGTATATATAGGGTGGGCCAAAAGTAGCCTCACAGTTACTTCATGAAACTGTTTCTCATTCAAAGTACTCTTCAATAGAAAATTAATACTGTGCCATTAATACATGCTACTTATTTTTATCCTTTTCATGTCACTCATTCTTAAATATGCCACTTATTCATGTCTGAAAAATTTTATGCGTTTAATAAAAATAAATGTACTGCGTATTACCTGTTTTAACTGTGAGGCTACTTTTGGCCCACCCTGTATATATATATATATATATATTATATATATATATTATATATATATAATATATATATATATTAGTATATATATATATATACTATATGTTTAGATATTTGTCATTGTAACAACTTTAAAAGTTATTTATTTATCTATGTTTTAGTATCCTTTTTCAATTCATTACGGTGTCAATAACCTAAGTGTTGCAACGCCAGTTTTAGTAGCTATAATCAATCAATCAATCACTCCCGCAGATGGCCCCACTTCCAACGACTATCTTTATCGCGCTCTTTAGAGCTTTAGATACTATTCTGCTTCATTGCCTCACACTACTCGTACTGAGGACTTATTTCCACAGTCCTCCTTATGTACGGTTTGCTTGGTCACAGAACACCTTTCAGTTCTCATTTTCTAGGTAGCTGTTTGCAAAGCTTCATTGCAATTGATGATTCCAATGGTATACAGGATTTCGTCTCATTAACCATTCGAAAACCCATAAGTTAAAAAAATGTCAAATTAAAATTTTCGGCAACTTTGTTATTATCATGACGATTTTTATTCTATATATATATATATAATATATATATATAAAATATATATATATATATATATATATATATATATATATCTATATATATATATATAATATATATATATATATATGGATAGATACTCAGGTAATACTGAGTTTTAGATAAACATAATCAACCAGAGGTGAAAAACGACGATTAGTCACAGTACTGAAGTCATCATTTTTTCCGATATACAACTGTATGCAATGTTAATTGACACAACGACCTTTTACCTTTTCCCCCTCTTTCCACTTTTTTGGACACACTTATCACTACACGCCAATAGTCGTTGTAGAATCTTACGAAAAACTTTCTCCTTTCATGATAGGATTCGAAACTGAATTATTTTTGTTACGAAGGAATCTGCCCTTATCATTACGCACTTCATATTAGTGGTCCTAAGAATTTTTTTATTCTTGTGGTAGTCCCCTAGTTTACAGTCACATACATAAAAACATTCTCAGGACCACTAATATGAAGTACATAATGAAAAGGGCAGATTCGTTCCATAACAAAATCAGTCCAAAAGCACTTCACTTCAAGCACTTCACTGCCGCATGATACTTAACTAACCACTCGTTGTGATCTTGTCATTATCACTATTTGTCTGATAATGATTTCCGTGTCGTAAATGGTCTCCAGCTAACCACCAAGGACAACAGCAACCTTCCTCCCCTTTATCCATCTCAACTCTTAGATGCCAGTACTCCAACCCAGCCCGCCCCCCCCCCAACCCCCAACCCACACACACACACACACCACCCCCCTTTCCCCAGTACCGTATAGTGTTCCTCGTTGGACGATTGGGTTACGTGATCACCTACCGACTGGTTGTCCGAGTTCGCTTTCCCGCTCTGCCAACGCGGAATCAGAGGAATTTATTTCTGGTATCATTCAATTCTCGATATAATGTGGTTCCGATCCCACAATAAGGTGCAGGTCCCATTGCTAAGCAACCAATTGGTTCCTAGCCGCGTCAAAATATCTAATCCTTCGGGCCAGCCCTATGAAAGCTGTTAATCAGCTCAGTGGTCTGGTTAAACTAAGATATATGTAAATTCATTTCCCCATCACCGGCGTCAATAACCTCGTCGTTGCGACGCCAGTAAGAACTAACCAATTAATTCTCCATTACCGTTTGAATACAACAGACGATATCTGATGATTATAATGATCGATCTGAATACAGCGTCTGTTTACTTGCTTCAGCAGCAGCAATGACGGCAACACAATTTACTGGCCTTTGCATTGCTGCGTTCTCTTAATAATTCAGTATTTACTTGCTGTGCCAACCGTCGGCGCCTTTCTAATCTCCTCCTTTTGCTTCCTTTTTGCCAGCTCTTGTTTACTTATTAATGAGTCCATTATGATTTTCATGATTATGTCTATTTCGCCCCCCTCCCCTTCCCCCCCCCCCCCCCCTCTCTCTCTCTCTCTCTCTCTCTCTCTCTCTCTCGTTTCCTGCTGGGATTATATGCCAGTCCTGTTACGTCATGTGTAGTTAGTAATTAGAGGATTTGAATAAGAAATTATTTCCCATCGTAGTTACCAGGTGAGGAGGAAGGAGGAGGAGGAGGAGGAACAGATCCCTTAGTTTCAGCTCCACATTCTCAACAGTATTAATTTGAGAGCAGACAGTTTGCCACCGAGTGGTTTAATTGCTTTCATGTGTTCCATCTAAAAGTTTAATTAATTATTGATGAGTAAATTAGCAATGGAGGGTTCCATCGTCTTCACATAAACTGTGCCAGGATGGTCGAAATCATCTACTCTCTCTCTCTCTCTCTCTCTCTCTCTCTCTCTCTCTCTCTCTCTCTCTCTCTCTTCATATTGTAAATTCAGCCGTCATAGTCGCTAAACTCAGACATAACTTCCTCGAGGCATAGTATAACTCATTATGTTATAATAACAACAACAGCCCAGCTTGGGGTATTTATGAAATCCTCATTCGTAGGATTCTGGAATGTCGGCCATGAAAGCCACAAGAGTGGATGCATCCTGTCTCATCTGCCTCGTTCGACTTTGTTCGCAGATTTTCCCTTTGATGAAACTCCAAGCAGGCGGACTGATCCTTCAATGAATAGTTCTTGGATTATTTCCAAGGGAATAATATCTCTCATGTTGAATTTATTCCTGAGTTCCATTTAACACTTACATAAGCTGCTAAGGTATACATTACCATTTAAAGCACACTTTTCTTTGGACTAGTTTTAGCCCTCGGAATAAACTTCTGCTTTGAATCAAGTCCAACTTCCCGAATGTCCACCAGCGCCACAATTTCCTGATTAACATGGAATTTGACCACCAAACTCACCAATACACCAATGGGCTATTTGAAAGGGTTCAGCCAAGCATAAGGCCAATTCAGTTACTTCTCAGCAAACGAGGGTTCGGGGAGAGACCTTTACTCAATACAACGTTTTATAAAAAGAAGAGTCCTTTAAGGAACTATAATGAATACATAATACATTAACACTAATCATATACGTAATTCGGGAATCGAATTCGAAGACGTTTTATCCTAAGGGGTATTGAAAGGCTATGATAAAAGTAAGCCTAATATTACTCTAAATTAAACAAATCTATGACCTGAAGTATTACATTACCTAAATAAAATGGCATTTGATGTTCTATGGAAAAAATAATAGTTATATGAGCCATGTTAATTGGATTCATGAGCTCATTATCAAAAGGAAATTGAAATGTGAGCAGCATACACCCCTACGGTTGAAAAGTCTATACAAACTTTGACGAGCTCTGAAATAACTTTTATAAGCTCTGAAACAACGGAGTAGGTTTACAAATATAGTTGTAAAGAACTAAAAGGATTACAACGTAACTTAACAGGAAACGGTGGGCGTTACAAATGTGTATAACCAAGGGAAACTTCAAAATTGGGGGTTTCCCTACTGATGTGCGATGAGGCAAGGTGTAATTTAAAGCACAAATACTTGAGGCAAACGATCGAAAAAATTGACATGATTAAAATATATAAAATGAAAATGAAAAAAAGATCTCATTCAATTTATTGCAACTTGGAAATTTGAGAAATATGCATCACTCACGGCAACTTCTCTCCAACACAATAGAAAAAAATTATTTACTGAATAGAAAATAAATCTCTCAATTCGATAACCGTACAGTGGAAAACTTGATGGTCCGTATCCGAGGCAATAACTCATAACCTGAAGCTCTCCGAAGGAGCTTGAAAAACAACACGAGACCAAATAGCGGGTATTTGATATCGTTCCCAGTCTGTGTATATTAAAGACAGTCGTCGTCGAGTGGGCTTTATCAAGAAGGACCAAGTGCCGAGCAAACATCACCAATTATCATAAACAAACAACTTCTGGCTTACGGTATTTCTGCCTCCTCCTCCTCTCACATTTTACTCGTTTGTGTTCTCAGACAATTGCTTTTGGAAGGATGAGAAAGCGTCCAGCGCTCTCTCCTTGTGAACAATGTCTTTTAGCAGATAATCATACGAATAAATTCTGCGTTTTTGGAGGAAACTTTCCAACTGCTCCCCCCTCCCCCTCACCCCCTTCCATGTAATTCATCTTTAATCAGTGATCGCCTTTACTTTTCCTGTTCCAGCAAATTTAAGGATACCCTTATTTTGAAACCTGTATTTCCACCAGATTGAAGGGTACCCATATTTTTAAACCATAGTATCTTTATCCGTTATGGAGGTCTCTGTCCCCCGAGAACTACTGCGGAGCTATTAATAGCAACGAAAACTGTTGGCATACACTCAAACCATAGTAGATTCTAGAGCACCTGCAGTAATTAGAACTCATTTAAAATTCGATCCCCTTAAAAAAAAAAACACACACACACACACACTCACACACACACAAAAGGGGAGCTAAGGAATAAAACGGTTTCGGAAGAAATGGCGCTGTTCTTAACAGGGAAGCATAATGACGAAACAAAACAATTTTCATTTATATCTTAATAAACAATCTAACATCGTCAATTGTTGCATCAAATGACTTTTCATACGTCTCTCTCTCTCTCTATAGAATATATATATATATATTATATATATATATATATATATATATATATATATATATACCATTGTAAACACATACATCATATACACACACGTACAAACAAACAAACAAACACACACACACACACACACACACACACATATATATATATATATATATATATATATATATATATATATATAATAGATATATACACACTAAACTTATAAGAAAGCTATTTGTAACTGAAATAAAGCCATATAACATGAAATATATTTGCATCGAAAAACACAAAACTATTAAATAAAATTTATGGTGGCATTACGCTAGCGACTTCGAACAATATAACTCACGAAATACCACAAAGGACTAGAAAGAAAAAAACAAAAAGTGAAAACAGGCAAAAACCGTAGCTCCACGTATCCTACTTCCAACGGGCACTCCACCCCCGTGACTGGCAGATGATTGGTTGAGGGGATAAACGGTAGCCAATCATCGCACGGCATAACCAACTGCGTGTCCCGAACACACACGTACAGATGATACAGATGAAATAATGGGGGGAATCTTCACTCCATTACTCCTCCAGAGATAAGGTTATGTATCAAATCTCTTCCTTGGCAGTCTCGACGGCTTCTCGGTGCGAACGAAGAGATGGGCCAAGTAATATTGAAAGATGCTCACAAATATTGTAGAGGCTTTATTTATGTTATATACACAAACTCATATAACACACACACACACACACTATATATATATATATATATATATGTATATATATACACGTATATATGTTTGTGCGTATATATGAACTAGATGGTAGACATATGTATTTGTAATGAAAATAAGATTTATATATATATATATATATATATATATATATATATATATAATATATATATATATATATATAAAGGCAAAAGCCAAGAAGGAAAGTGACAATGGAGTAATGCCGCAAGGCCTTTCGTCTCTCGTCCTTTGTTAAGCAGTCTGCTTAGTAAAGGACGAGATTCGAAAGGCCTTAAAGCGTTACTGCATCGTTCCACTTTCCTTCTTGGCTTTTCCCTTTATTTATATATTCATCACTTTCCAACTTTTCGTTATTCAGTTACACACATTATATATATATATATATATATATATATATATATATATATAATATATATATACTTAAGAACATTTTTTAATAACAAAAATCGTGACATATCAAGTTCGCAGGAACCACCGCTCACTTTTGATGATAGCTCGGTTCTCCCTCAAGATGCTTTGAACACAATTTCTGTCTCTTATTTAAAATCTGTGCATTCAGATTTCTTATCATATTTCCGGTTTCATGATCTTTTGGTTGAAGCTGACGTTCTGTTATATATAACATATTTCGACAGGAAATTAAAGTCTAAGTTTTTATTCACATGTGAAAAACATGCATATGCGTGTAAAAGATATTATAATAATATTATAAAATTCGCCTAAGTTTCTTCGGCGCAATCGAGTTTTCTGTACATCGTATAATGCTGTATGAAACTCAATCACGCTCAATGAAACTCCCAGCCGTGGCCCATGAAGCTTTCAGCCACGATCCGATGGTGGCCTGTGCTGCTGACACACAAAGCGGTGCCAGATACACGATCACGGCTAACTGTAAACTTAAAAAAAAAAATGAGGGTAGAGGGCTGTAATTTCGTACATTTGATGAATGGAGGGTGGGTGATCAACTTACCAATTTGCAGCCCTCTAGCTTCAGTAGTTTTTAAGATTTGAGGGCGGACAGAAAAAGTGCGGACGAATAGACAAACAGCCACCTCAATAGTTTATTTTACAGAAAACTAACTAGTCACTGAAAGAGCAATCTTCGGGTATAAAAGTGTGACTGATACTTTGGAAATCATTGTCGATTCACCACAATTTATTAGTTATTTTGAGTCTGTGCATCGAATTATAGGCATTTATTTCCAAGTGCACTTCATGCGGTTCCCTGCGATTCTCACGGATTTCCTGGAGTCGATCTCTTTTCCTACCTTCCTCGCGATTATTTACAGTAGCTGAAGATTGTGCACCTGCGTGAGCATTTGTATAAGTTTCCTGTGTGTGTGTGTGCGTTTGTGTGAGGGAGAGAGGGTTAGATTCATGTCAGAAAAAATCAGACATGCAGTCCTTATGATTTCCAAGACAGACTCCCCTTCTCTCTCTCTCTCTCTCTCTCTCTCTCTCTCTCTCTCTCTCTCTCTCTCTCTCGCTCCTCTCTCTCTCTCTCTCGATCAAATCTGAGGTGAATGTTAGAGTCTTACACTCCAGAAGTTACCCGGGAAACTTTTCGAGAGTTCGACCACATTCTTCTGCCGGGATTTGTTGCACCTTAAATTTGAGATTCGTTCTGAAATTTATATATTACGTCTCTCGTACGCAACCCGACTTCCATGACTGCTGTGACTCGTCTCTTTACCTTTCTTCTCTTTCCCCGGAAGCGAATAGAGCGACAAAAGAGGAGGATGGCAATTCTTTGCTCTTTTTCCCTTCCGAAGCCCTTGGGGAAAAATCTAGGTACCTAGCGCATTTTAACTCTCACCTGACAACCATCAATACTCCCCATTCCCCAGCAGACACAGCCTCCCCTTTCAGGTACTAAGAGCCCCTTTCTCCCCCCGTTCTTTAACGCAGTTCCCCCTCTGCAACACCTCTCGGACCCAACTTCTCCCCCTCCCTCCCCACCTCTCAGCAAACACCCCTTCCCTTACCCCGGCTACCAAGACCAACCTTATAAAATATGGAAAAGGACCCATTTGCGAACAGGGCATTTCGCCCTTTCTTTCTTTTGTCTTTCTCTCGATTTGTAAAAAGGACAAGAAAAAGAAGGCGAGTGAAACAAGGAAACGACGCAAGGACAGAACAATGAAATGGACCGGAATGGGTACTTAATGGACCTGGTAGTTTTCATTTCATTGACGTATAACGGAAGATAACCCCGAGAGAGAGAGAGAGAGAGAGAGAGAGAGAGAGAGAGAGAGAGAGAGAGAGAGAATTATTAATCTTTTTAACTTATCCTTAGAAATCTCACTTCTTTATGTCCCTAGATTTTTTTTTATTCAACTTGGCTCCCAACGACTTTGAAAGCATGACCAACGTAAGTTTTGGAAACGTAAACCTGATTGTTAACGTATGAAGAGGCCAAAACGTCACAACTTGAACTTCTCAGGAAAAAAAAAAAAAACTAATTTGGGATGCAAACTTCTCTACAGACACTAAGCAAGAGAAATTGATTACAAAATACTGAACACTTTCTTCCCTAAGAGTCTTTATTAAAATGTAATGGACTGTTCCTAAGTCCTTATGTAAAATTTTCTTTAAAAAGGCATCGCTAACAAAAATACAAAGGAAAGTTGGGCAAAGCCTGCTTTCAGATGAAAGAAATTCAAAACAAAATTAGGGAGATAATTAAATTTTCCTGTACCTAAGAAGTAAGGCATGTAACGTGAAAAGTACAAAAAATTAATGTACTTGCTAAAGTCAACAACAGCCCTAATGCCCTTCAGGATTTCTCCTCTTGCATTAACGTCTTCTTTTCTTTGGAAAAAAAAACGGGAACTTTTTGAAGTCTTCCTAATTAGTAGAAACTTAAGATTAAGTCCCTTCGACTTCTTACCCTCCACCTTTCCTCCTCCTCCTCCTCCTCCTCCTTCTCTTCACTTCCTCCTACTTTTGCTACCTTTCTCTTCTCTTCTCTACGCCTTCTCCCCCGGCTCGAAGAGTTCTTGCTGGTACCAAAACCGTCCACAACTACTTTAAGGAAAAACCAGAGGGTATTCCCACAGGGGCGTCGGACACCCAGCGTTAATGGGACCACGTTCTACGGGAGAGTTAGTGCTGCTATTGTTGCTACTTCTTCAGGGGGAATCACCACATTCAGGAATATCATGTAATTCCTCGAGTGTAAAAGCTTTCTCTCTATAAGTAGAGTTTGCTTTTATGCAGATTCTATCGCAACGTTTAGAAAATGACAAAATTTTCATATTATTCTTCGTCAATAAAAATGGCAAGCCTACATTTCAGCCCCGTAATCATTTAATGGCATTTCACGATAAAATAACATGCGTATCTATTGGCATATTCACAATAACATTATATGCATACAGTTGACATTTTCTATAAATGTCAAGAGGAATAGAATTTGCCGAGCCTACCATGACAGAGACTCCGAAAACCAATTACGGTTTGACAAAAGTCATCCGATTGGAAAACATATCAAAATAAAAAAAAAATAAACAAGTTTTCACAGTCGTCGGGTGAATACTTAACGGCGGCACCAGTTCGTGCAATTCATCGGGGATATGAAAGGTATTGTATCGAAAAACGCTCACAAAGGTTCATTTGCATGCTTACATGAGACCGCCAAGAAAGACAGAACTTGAATATATTATTTACATAATAGATATATAGATACTATGAGATTTTTTTTTTTTTCAGAGAAAATCCCTTATTGAAATAAGGCAAACTAACTTTACCGATTTCTTTCTCGGTTTACAATAAGATTCTTCTTACGAATTAAGTTTCCTTTCCAAAATACTGATAAGTCAAGTAGCTTTCTCATGTTCTCACTTTGACCACATGTGGCATCATATGTCACCTTCACCTAGAGTTCTGCAAACGTTTGGGCCGCTCAGGATTCCTTCTTCGGTAAAGAAGCCTCAAATTCCACGATAGTCAACGGGGCCGAGTAGTGAAGTTATGAAATCTCTCTCTCTCTCTCTCTCTCTCTCTCTCTCTCTCTCTCTCTCTCTCTCTCATCTAAGCAGCACCATTTTTAACACTGCCATCTAGCTGTCTCCGTTTTTAGACTGCCTATTCATTTCTCAGACAAGTACAAAACTACATACATATATACATACATACATATACATATAATTATATATATATATATATATATCATATATATATATATTATATAATCCATCTCATTACAATCATGCCTAACATATCATCAGCATTATGACAAAGCAGAAATCCAAGCATCATCACCTCTCGCCAAACGTGGGAGGAAAGTAGTCTTATTTTCTCACTTATTTTCTGAAGAACCTTTGCATAACAATAGTTCCTCTTGACCTACTCCACCCGGAGGCTGAAGAAGATAAGAGGAGGGAGAGCCAGATATTTAAGAGAGAGAGAGAGAGAGAGAGAGAGAGAGAGAGAGAGAGAGAGAGGAAGTCAAGTGGATGCCATAACAAACCCGAAAGGTTAAGCCAACAGAGACACAAGGATGAGACCTAAGTGGGCCTCAAGAAAAGCGTCTTAATATCGCACGACCGAAATAGGGGTTGAAGATCTTACGTCATCCTCCACAACTGCATCCGTCCACCTTCTCTAGGGACGAAGTGGGAGGGGCGGGCTTGGGGTTGGGAAAGGGGAGGGGGGAGGGGGTTGAAGAGAGTAATATAAAGTCTTGTGCATTTCATGAATCACGACGGAACTTGTAGATGGACTCACTTGCCACAGAAGTAGTAGGTCTAGAAGGCAAAATCCTCTGAGGTTTTTCAATGGCATCCTCATGTCACTCGCGATATTTTGTCCTAAAAAACAAAATCGAGATGAAGGTGATGTGGCCCTCTCACCTACTTATCAGTTTGAGCGGTGCCGAACTGAAATCCGGGTATTGAAAGCGACGGCCAATTTCAGAATTCCTTTTTAACTCAATTCCATTACTGACCCTTTCCCCTAAACGCTACCACCCTAACCCACTGAATCAGTAGAGGCACCTCTTTCTTGAGCCCGCGCGCACTCGCGCACATGCACAAACACGCACACGCACACGAGGACAATCATCAAGGATAACTCTGTTCGCATACCGGATTCTTGTGCAACGGAGATAATTTATGGACCAATCACGACACTTAGATAACGTGACGTCACCTGAAGGAGCGTTGTGAGTGGCTCGTGAATTATGCGACTGTTAAAGGCTCCTTGGAGCCCTCGAAGATTCCCTCAATGGGACATAGATTCGTGCATATGCAACGGCATAGGATTACCCTCGATCAATTATCGCTTACGTGACGTCATAATCAGGGAAGGTCGATTAAATGATTACATAGAAACAGCTATTATCAATTAAGTGAGATCCTAGGCTAATTAAGGCTAAAAAGAGAGTATATTAGACAGGTAGAATGATTCCTTACCAATTAGACCATTAAGAAAATTAATCATGTCACCCATTTGAGTAATTTCCCTGAGACAAACCGAATTTTGCTGACCTCGAGACAGGTTAAATGTTATCCATACGACGTATTTTAACGCAAAACATGCGGACGTTGAAGTATAATTTCTGTGGTTAAAACAGTTTAACACAGTAATCACAAAATGTCATAACATTTTAATTCGGCAATGACTGTATCAGTGCTACGGACGACAACAGAAACTAATATCGAATAAATAATCATAATATTTTCAACCAGCCACACTCCCATTTATAGAGAAAATAAATATGGAGTTTCCTGTTCAGTTCCGGTGAGGATATTATATTTACTTCTTATAACACTGAAACCAAGGATATCTCAAGACAGTGATCAAGTGATCAGAATGGCCGACTCCGTTGTTCACTATGTCTGGATGAAGTCCGCGAGAGAATAAAACCATTGGTACGGCACATGAGATGCCGACAGATGGAAAACGACATGCAACGTAAACTAATAGTTAAATAAAAAAGTTTCTTTTCAAGAAAAACGTTTCTTTTCAGGATTCTACCTGCGTAGCAGGTTCCCCCATCTAAATTATGCTAATAGTACCGGTTAAATTTCTGTTTTACATACAATTTGATTAACAGCATTTATAAGCAATATTTCCATTTGCATACACGCACAATATCCAATTAACGAACGAAACCACCTGAGCGTCAATATATTATAGCAAGAATTTCCCACAACAAAGACGTTGCCTCCTTACATATTCACCCATTTCACAGATTCTCCCACGTTTCGTTTCACACATTTTTGTTCTCTCGTCCTGTTTCGTTTCCGCAATTCACATTATTAAACTTATATTCTTTATTAAGTATGCTTTCTCTCAAACACCATCGTCTCAAGCTCTCCCTCCTCTCCATTTCCTCATCATCGCAACTCACTTCCGTCTTTTCTCTCTCTCTCTCCGATTCGTACCCATCTATCCTCCATGCCCTCCTCATCTTACATCATCAACTCTGTCTCACTCCATCTTCGCCTCCCCAGCTACCAACCACCCCATCCCATACCCTCGCCCACAAGCAAGGTGGGGGGAACGTGCATAGAGTCACACGGACTAAACTTATTCTATTGGCAAACCATCATAGGTTAGTCGCAGCACCGAGCCTGACCTCCTCCCTTTTGTTCTCTGGTCGTTTGCCAGAGAGAAAGATATTCCGAACTACTTAAGAGGGTTTCGTAACCCTCCGATTCTGCATCAATCAAATACGGGGTTCCTTCACAAGTCTTGCTTTAGTGTTGTTAACGCTTGCCAACGGGTTCGCTGTGTACGCATTTGCGTGCAGGTGGTCGGCAGGTTTATGGCCATTCTGTCCGCATGTTTATACCTTAGGTAAAATAAAAGGATCTCGGCAGCCTTCAGCACAGAAATGAATCACAACAGGGCCATTCTTAATGTGATTTACGCTGAAAGTTCTGTGATGAAACCCTCTGAATATTTCAACGCCAGAAAGAAATGGATTAAACAGTCCTATATATAAAAAAAAGAATATTTTCCGACGACAACTTTCAAATATTATCGACATTATAAATCCCGAAGCTGAATGAATTAGTGAATAAAGTTCGAAACACCGGACGTTCAAGTATCGATGTGAAAATGAATATTTAAACCCCTTGTCAAAAAACTGAAAAAAATTGTAAATAATGTAAAACAAGCGACGAGTCTCTCCTCGCTGTTGCGGAGGAAGTAGCGATTGTTCTCTTTGTTTTCCTCTTAGTCACAGATTAAAGCGAGCTTCGGCCTTTTCTCAGTCGGTCGGTATTGAACTCCAATTCCCTATTCCCAGTCCCGAACTGGGAACACATCTTTCCCAGTAGCTTTATTGGATAATGAATCCCCCTTGTGTCACTAATTGAACAATGGGGGTGCTACGGGTGTCTGCCAAATGAGTGCAGATCTCTCGGTCAATAACTAAGTAGCCAATCATCTTTCTAAGTCATTAACCAAGTACATACAGGCCTTCTAAACACGCTTGGCCGTTGCGCCATCACTGCCCATCACACAATAATGAATGGGATCTTCTATCCCATTCGCCAATCAAGTAATAATTCTTCCCTCAAAGAACCTCATTAATCATACACGGAGTCTTCCATCCCAGCCTGTAATTAAGGGAGCTATTCCCACAGAAATTCTTCCAATCCCTGATGTTTCCGAGCAGAGGAGCATTCCATAATAAAAGTTCATTAAAGGAAGTCAACACTTATTAAGAAGTTGCCCTAATTGACTTAGAAGTGGAGGGATAAGTTAACAAGGCCCGACTGTTAAGATTTCATCTCGAAACGAGAAAAGAATTATGGGTGGAATTTCCAGATTCTTCAATATCAATCGGGCTTGTAACCTGCGTCAATAACAACAACAACAACAATGTCGTCAATCAAAGGGAAAATTAACAAGAAATTCAATATAATGATGGCATCCTCAGCATAAAGAGGAAAAGAATAACAGATAATGAAAACTACAAGAAAAGTAAACGTTCATGAGAGCAGTGACTTGCCGCAAGGCGGTGGAGTCTTGTTCCTTATCGCACAGGATGTTAGATTTACAATATAAATGAAAGGTAATGAAGGGTCTGTAATCTCGAAGCGATATGATGGGACAGAGGCCCTTATCAGAATGCGCTCCATTCATTCTCCAACAGGTCCCAGGACCTAGGCTAGCCCCTCTCATCCAACCCCACCACCATTCCCTCCCACCCACCCACCGACAGAACAAGGTCGTTGTTGTCGGCACAGAAGGAAAGCCTTATTATCAAACGAAAAAACAATCTCTGCAAGGCTTACTTATTTCATCATCAAGGATCCTCCAGAAACTGAATGCAGAATCAAGTTATTGACGAAGTCATGGGGTAATCAGGATTATAGATACTGTGCATTGAGGAAGATGAGCATCAATCATTCATTTAAGCGTAGCCGGAACAGAGATGATGTCTCAGCAGTTAAAAGCATTGCATGGATCCCCTGTGTGATGTTCACTGACTTGCTCATGTCCTCATTCTGCCTCTTCATTTCAATTTATAGTTCGAATTTCTATCTGCCTGTCTGCAGGACATTTAACCCAGTGGAGAGCGAAGTGGTGCAAGGGGCAATTTGCGACAAAAATTTGCACCTTTCAACCAAAATATCAAGGATACAATAAAACCACAGCAACAAAATAATCTGAAATTCATCATCATTATTGAGCAGTCCCGCCTAGTGGGAAATACACAGCGCAGGTGGCTCAGGGAAAGAAACGCTTCAGTCAGAAATCACTGTACAACAATCTACGGCCCAGAAATAGCGTCTACGGGTAATGGTTCTTTTTGTGAATAACAATAACAACAGAAACAATAATAGCAAAGTATTTGAGCACAACTGTTTTGTCATATTCCAAAACAGAACTGCGACAACGACTACGAGAGGGCACACCAAATAATAATAATAATAATAATAATAATAATAATAATAATAATATAGATGTTTTAACGGCATTTAATTTATATAGAATCTTGTCAATTCTTCTTCTTATCATTTTCTCAACAGCATGTAGCTGGTGTATCAGGTTTCCTAAGGACATATACAGATTTATGTGTCCTTAGCAAACCTGATACACCAGCTACATGCTGTTGTGAAAAAGATAATAAGAAGAATTGACAAGATTCTATATAAATTAAATGCCGTTGAAACAGCTATAATATTCAATGGTACTGCCCTCAGAGAAGGCCTCCTTCCTAATAATAATAATAATAATAATAATAAAACATGGTAAATAAGCAACAAAATGAAACGACAGAGCAGAACTTTATACTCGAATAAAAGAAGTAATAAATATTAATGAACTATAAACTCTTCTGATGGATGGAACGGTCAAAGAGAAAAAGACAGTAGAATCACCTGAGAAAACTGACTAACAAGAAAATTCAACTTGCAACTATTATAGACCCCCAGTCAACGAGGCAGTTTAGAATCTTGCCCCTACACATTTCCCTGGCAGGAATGGGATAACTGAATCATGGGTACCAGGAGAGAGAGAGAGAGAGAGCGAGAGAGAGAGAGAGAGAGAGAGTCCAAACACAAGCATTAACTTAATCAACAAAGTGTTCCATGAAAAATGCAATATTTGTTTGAAGATTTCGGAAACTGCGGCATCTCTCCTCGTTTGGTATTTCTTGCATCAATAAAATCCTCATCTTGAGGCTTGGGTGGAGAGAGAGAGAGAGAGAGAGAGAGAGAGAGAGAGAGAGAGAGAGAGAGAGAGGTCTTCTAGTCTCCAACTGAAAATCAATCGTAGATAATGCAACTCACTATAAAAACTATTATTATCATTATTATTATTAATTATTAAGACGTATCACTATTACACCTCAAAATCGAATATAATAATTTACCAATGGTAAAACACGTTAAAGTTCTGAAATTTAATTTTTTCCACATAAACCCCCAGGCAAAATGAGTTTCATAAAATCAATATTACATAGCTGCTGGGAACGACTTGATTACTCCTCTTTAATCGTTTATTTTGTATTTTTTTTAATCCCTCTTGTTTCTCTCGTCGACGAACCTCCATTTTTTTTTTTTTCAACTCGCCTATCCCCTCTCCTTATCCTACCCATTATTCCCCATGCCCTTATCGCCCTCTTCAAACTCAACCATCACGAAACACAAAACGTCGAGGAAGACCAGACAGGAAGTAAATCCTTCCTGCAAGAAAGAACTTTAATCGATACTGAGGAGGCGTTATTGAATGGAAGCCACAGAACGCCCAAGTCTGGCCCCGGTTACAAAGCCGGGTTAATGAGTGAGCCGGCCTCTATACTGGTGGGAAAATGCATTAGTCCTTTACATCGATCTATTAAATTAATTAACCCCAGCACATGAGGAGCAAGTTGAGCCAGCAATCAATCATTTACCTCCTTTCTCATCGACAAAAAAAGATGTTTGTGCATTTTGGCCGCCACTACTATTCAGTTTCCGTTTTAGCTTAAATGTGTCACATAAATATTTTCAAACATTTCACATTTCTCGTGATTTTGGCCCGAGATTTTTTCTTCGTTATCAAGTCACCGAATGACTATAGGTTAAGACATTCTTAATTCCTCTTAGTTTTCATCATCACCATCTCAAAACGCATATCGGTTGATATCTGTTAGTTGATCCTTTTTCAATTCTGTCATTCACATTCATTACTGAGTTATAAACATCAACAAACAATCGAGATTTTGAAAGAGCCGGAATTTGATAAAAATTGTGTAAATTATAACTGTATGTATGTAGTATATGGTAAGTATGTATGTGTGTGTGTGTGTGTGTGCTACTTCAGTACAGGCCCTTAGAATCCTTACAAATTCCTAAAATTGATATATTTAAACCTACGGCAATACATGTCACACGCTGGTGCGTTAGGGAGATATTTATTGTTGTGTCCATAAGGCTTTAGGCCATTAAATTTATAGCGCACCTAAGATGATGTTGGGAAGAGGGTTAGATACGAAGATTAATTTATCACTGCTAAAAAACTTTTATTTACCGCCTGCTTTTATGATTAACGTTTCCGCCCGTATATCAAAGAAGAGTAATATATCCATTCACATTCATGTGAACCCTTAAGTGTATTAAAGCGTATAAATAAACATTCCGGTAAAGCTTTAAATATATGGAAATAAATAGCTACAGTAGCTAGGCACTGGCATCTACATATGTCGGTCAGGTGCATATACATGATCCATAAAAAGCCACTTACAAACTTATCTAAACAACGAAATCATGTTTGTCTGCACAAGTACCAGCAACATGAATCTCGTATACGTCTCCCGATAAGCTTCTGTTACGAGCACACAATCCCTGTCATGACGTACTTATGCAGTACGTTCCGTCACGTCGAATGCTTCAAGAGAGTCGCTCGTTGTGGATACAGTCAGTTAAGAAGCTCTTGCTGTGAACTTCCCAACATTACAAAGTTTGCGAAGGGGAAATGAAATCTTGATGACCGGGGAACTGCTACAGAAGCAAGAGAAATCAAGCAGGTAGAAGAGATGACCTAGAATCTAGTACTAAGAGAGAGAGAGAGAGAGAGAGAGAGAGAGAGAGAGAGAGAGAGAGAGAGAGGCTCTTTCCCTTCAATTCATAAAGGAGACCAGCTCAGCTTTGTATTTGATACACCTCTTAACCTGGTTTATCGTTTGTTTGAAAATGAATAATAATGCGCAGTTTTATCATTTACTTTTCATCTATTTGAAAGGGATAATTGTTACAATGCACGATGTCAAGTACCTGTTTAATTTGCCAAACTCTCATGTCACTAAATTCAAATTCCGCATACCAAACCCAATGGTTTGGAAACAGAATGTTTGTCTACATCTTCATTAAACTAACTAAAATTAAAATATTCCAAAGGAATTCGTTTCATGTTCTTCAGTAATTACCAATCCTTAAGGAGATAATGAATCCATAAATGAAAATCGTTAACTGCTCTAGTAAAGCTCTTTCTCCAAAACAATAAATACGACAGCTCATGGCTCACTGGTCCACCGCAGTCTTTGTGGTGATCAGCAAATTTGAACGATATCAATAAAGAACTAAACCATTGCAAAATTCAGTCTTACCTGATGCATGAACCACAGAGCTTTCACAGTACCTCAGCGTCAGTGTAATAAAACATTGACGAAAAAAAAAGACAATAAAAAAAAGACAATGTTTTATGACAGATCATAATGGCATTCACGCCACAACTTGAAAGATCTGGCTACCAAAGAATACAAGTATCATCCGTCAACATAACCAGTAGGTAATGTACCGTTCATATATTATGTGGCAGCCAACGTCTAAAAGGTAAATCATTTTTTATCGTTTAGTTGTCGCCAACGTTGGGTCCTTTTTATATTCCCAAGTTGATAGATACTTGCGTCCGTCGCCTGTTTTTCTGTTCTTTTTCAAGTCAATGCTAGCAATAATATATATATATATATATATATATATATATATAGATATATATATATATATATATATATATATATATATATAGTGTGTGTGACCAGGTAAGAAATAAACAAAGGCGCGGCACCTGCCCCGAGGATGGACGGTTGGGCATGATCTTTAAATCTGTCGATAGGGGATGAGGCTAGCAACCTCATCTTGGAAGGTTTGCTGTGAACCGAAAGTTAACGCATTTTGGAACAACCCCCGCTAACGGGAAAGAGCATACGGTCACACACACACACACACACACACACACACACACACACACACAACATGCATACACACATGCATATATATATAGGCTTCGTAGTGACAAGCGTTTCCAAAATGTGAAGAAATCGAGAATTTTAGAGGGCACTAAGGCTAATAAATTCTATATACGTGTCTGGTGAAAACACACACACGCGCACACAACACACACACCACACACACACACACACACACACACCACACACACACACACACACACATATATATATATATATATATATATATATATATATATATATATATATATATATATATATATATATATATAGCATAGTTTTTCTGAAAAGATTCAGAAACAAAGCTTGGTAGAATTCTGACTCAGTGGTGTAATGCCCCAGCTCCCAACTTCCAGAATTCCGGGCATAACTCGCGCCTTCCCGTCAGCCGCATGACTCATCCATACCCTCTTATGTCAAAAGTGAGAGAAAACTTAACTTTCATTTATTGGGTTGCTGGGATCGTCGTCGTCGTCTTCTTCTTCTTCCCTATGAAAACGGGCATCTAGGAGCAGCTGGGGCTCTTCGTCAGGACGCGTCCCAAGAGACTAGTAAATATTGGCTTTCTTATTGACGAGTGAATGTGTTCGGGTGAGGTCTGCATACCACGAAACTCCCCTTTGCGCCTCATTCAAGTGCCGAGGATACTGCTGCCACCAAGACGGGGATGTGAACGGGGATACCATATCCGTATCTCTCTCTCTCTCTCTCTCTCTCTCCTTACATTTGGCGAGTGTGTTGCACAATCCTATAGCATACCCCAACTTCTTTGAAATCAGACTCGAAAAAAAAAAAAAATCTCTCTTGGCTAAAAACAAACAAATAAATAAAGACCAAGCAATGCACGGCTTATCCGTGTGTTTTCACGTCACTCTTTGTAATTTGGGAGCCACCAGCGTTACCCAGCAGAGCGCCACCACACATAATATTTAATCCAGGGAGCGGTTTTGCATGTAAAACAGGTATCGTATCCTACGGCGATAAATAAAACGCGCTAAATTCCACTTTTTTTTTCCAGTGGGTGTTTATTCAGAGCCCATCCCTTCCCTGCTGGCCGAAGAAAAACGTGGAATAAAATGTTACAAGCCAGTGTCAACATGAACATTTAAGAGTTTTCTGGAAAGATCCGCTGGAATATTCGTCGCAAATTTTTGGCTCCTTGGATGCGATATTCATGACTGCGAGTCAGAGAGTGTGTATTTGAAAGTGTGTGCCTCTGGTCGTTTCTGTCATGCATGAAATAAACAAACACAGCTCGTTTCGACGTTGAATTGTAAGTCGGTTTATCATGAGGAGAAGAAGAAGAAGAAGAAGAAGAAGAAGAAGAAGAGAGAGAGAGAGAGAGAAGAAGAATAGAAGAGAGAGAGAGAGAGAGAGAGAGAGAGAGAGAGAGAGAGAGAGATCAAAACTAATGCAACAAAACAACTGTACCTACAACTCAATAATGACGTCCACACTTTTCATTTAATCCAAAATACGCATTTTGCTCTTACACTAACAAATATACAACTCAAAAAATAGTGAAGGCTGGTTATGTTACCATAACTTACGATAAGTGCAAAGCTATAAAGGGCAAATGGTTCCCCATTATAGGTAATACTTCTATAGCCATTTGAGGTCGGTGCCACCTTCACCAATCTTGACCTTTTTTGTAACTCACTCGCACATAGGAACACTTTACAAGGTTAATAAAGGTTGGGCGTTGAAATAAAGAGGCCTGATTATACTAATGGCTTGAGAGGCCATTAAAGCCACAATTATAGAGGATATACAGAGCTCTCAACAAGAAAATATTTACAGTTAATTACCAGAGCTAAATTCTTCAAAGTTAAGAGCGCTGTTACCTTACCTTCAGGGTAAAGTTTAATACTTTTTTCCTTCATAAATTTATGATGCACGTTTGATTAAAACTTGAATAATAGTCGTATTACGACTTTTAAGGAATTTCGACCAACGACTGGTATTGCATTACTAAGTTATTTCTGTCCTAATACATCCGGTTACCTTCAACTTTTGCATAAAATTTAAGGGTAACATGAGATAGTATATAAACGAGTAAGAACTAAGATAAAATATAATTTGTATAAAGACTTTATACACATAATACTCTCTCGTCCAAAGCAACATCAGATAACCCTCGCATGTATAAGGTAAACTACTAAAGTCGTAGAACTATCAAAGAAGGTCCAGGATAGAAGACTGCTGTAGTATGACCACGGAATGAAAAGGGATGACACATATAGGGAGGAGAGTGATGCAGATGGAGGTGGCTGGTGGGAGAGAGAGAGCGAGAATATGACCTCAGCAAAGGTTGATGGATGTAGTTAAAGATGATGTGAGAGAGACAAACAATTGTCAGAGGAAGATGTGCTTGATCGAGCCAGGTGGAGTAAAGCCGTCAGAAACATCGATACCTCATAGAAGTGGGAAAAGATAGAGAAAGAAGAAGAGCATATAAAGTAATCCCATACTACAGTGACAAGTACAGACTAATCTGAAATCAAATTAAATATAACGGACTCCCGGATGGAACAAAGGATGACTCACAGGCGACCGAGTTGCAATAAGTGGTTCCCAATGAAGTCAATCGTCCCCAATCAGATCAAAATATCGATGGGTAAAGCGAATTCTTTTTCAATCCACTGATGATGAGATCCTGCATTGATTCACTCTCTCTCTCTCTCTCTCTCTCTCTCTCTCTCTCTCTCTCTCTCTCTCTCTCACAAAAGTCCGCAGATGAAATGTCACGACGGGCTGACACTCTGAAGAAACTGACTAAGGAAGGGTCCTTTTTCAGTAGGAAAACTTGACAAAGGAAGGGTCCTATAAAGCAGGAAAACCTGCCCCGAAAACCTATTTGAAAATAAAGTGCGTAAAAGAAGTCCACTGAAACGGGGGAAGTTATATGTTTAAATAACTTACAAACCTTTTAGCCACAACTAAGTCAACGTGAGAATCTGAGGCTATCACAATGAAGCTACTGCTACTCGTTAGAGAGAGAGAGAGAGAGAGAGAGAGAGAGAGAGAGAGAGAGAGAGAGAGAGAGAGAGAAAACTTCAGTTCACAAAAAAGACACGAGAAAAGGATATAGCTATCTAATAGAGGGTGTAGTTCTGCACTGCTCATTTCAATGAGAAAAGATTGGAATCCTCTTATCTCACAGCTCCAAAGCACCGACTAGTCTTGGAAGGCCTGAATATGCATGAACTCCCAAAAGATACAAACACCCAACTGCAGTTCATATGTTGGGCTACGCATTCGTGCTCCTGCATTTAACTTTAAAGCAATGAAAGCAGGTGTATGTAAATACATGCAAAACACCTGCAGCCCTTTACACCAGCCCTTCCCCTGACCCCAGGTACCAAAATACATTTGCAGCAACCAGCGGTCGACCGAAATGATTCCAGTCTTCCACAACTGCTAAATGCACAAGCAGGTAATACAAGGCAGTCAGGTAATGTGCAACATGAAGACCCAAAAGAGGGAACACAGATGCCGTTGCAGAGTAGAAGATTCCTTATCATAATGAAAATTCATTATCTTCGATTAAAAGGGGAGTTATTTCACCATGATTTTTTTTTTTTTTTTTTTTTTTTTTTTTTACTTTTGGTGAATATTTAGGAGAAAACTGAAAAATCTCTTTTTAATTTGCAACAGGCACGGGAATGAGCTGAAAATGGGAAGTAAAAAATCAGTGCATTACATGGAATTAATTTTTTTTTACTTTTTATATGTATTTACGAGTGTTTACTTAATTATGGAGTGAAATATGCATGGCATCTTGAACAAAAATGTATGTATGTATATTTCAACATACAAATCATAAGCATTCACACATTAAATATAAGACATATATAATATATATATATATATATAATATATTATATTATAGTATATAATATTATATATAGATATAATTAATTATCATATAGGTATATATAGTATATAATATTATATATATATATATATTATATATATATGTATATATATGCAGAATTTTGTGACAGTCTGAGTATGTATATATATATTATATATATACTCAGACTGTCACAAACTTCTGCGTCCCCTGCCAAAATTATGATTCTTTTACATGCGAAGGTACCCCCCCCAAACCCCTCCCTATACCTGAAATCATGTGATCCCCTGACCCCTGAGCTAGTCCGGACTCTTCTCCCACTATAGTGTTCCTCTACAATCCTTTTGTTTGTAGACAGTTCAGATCAGGGCTTTGAGTCGACTTCATCCAGTTGTGTTGAGTGATCCTGATGGATGATCATTCACGGCTCGTGTTTCAGCAGTCCCTTTACTCGTTCGCATTCATTAGTGTTCTTTTGATTCGACAACTGCTTGACGCATCGACGGTGTGAAAATGCCCTTAGTCATCTACCTTTCTTTGTTAGCCTTTGAAATGGATTTTCCTTAATCATAATAAATCAATAATAAATCAATAATAATAATAATAATCCTAATAATAATAATAATAATAATAATATAATAATACATAATAATAATAGCCAAATCCCTGAAAAGGAATCTGGAAAAACTTGAGGCTGAAGTAGCTCCAGGACTCATGCAGAAGAGTGCTCCTAGAAACAGCGGACATAGTAAGCAAAGTGATGGACTCCTAATGAGGCAGGATACAACCCGGAACCCCACACTATAAGTACCACCCAGTCGAACTGGAGGTGTGTGATGGACAATAAATATAAATAAAATAAATTAAATAATAATAATAATTTATTGTATTTATTACTGTTCAAGTGACAAATATAAATTTAATATATCATATCTTAACCTACGTGCATTCTAAATTATCTATATAGAATACATTGGCAGTTAGAGGAGATCAAGATCCCTTCCTTTCCATTAATGAGAGAGAGAGAGAGAGAGAGAGAGAGAGAGAGAGAGAGAATGCTATATCCCCAACAAATAAAACAGTGGTCAGTGGAAGTTCTATTTGAATTCCCTCATAGCCAACCGGAAGAGTTAATTAAACCTATGCAACACTCAAAGTGTTGCTCGGCCCATTTAATTAAAAGCGACGACGATATTTGTTATTCTTATCACGATTGGACCAAGTCGTGTTATGAGACAGTGTTCCCACAAGAGAGAGAAAGGAAGAGAGCGCATTGCGTCTGGCATAAGAGAACGTGTATGTATGTATCTATGTATGTATGTTCCAAAAGAGAAAGAACGCTTTCAGTTATTCATTTATTCCTTCGTTATCTTTGCACTGACTGTGGTTTGCCAAAGCCATCGCGCTGACCAAACAGATATAAATTATTCGACATGTCTGAATAAAAGTTCATTAAAAGAATTCAATGAATGAATAAATCATCGTTTGAAACAATCCATTAATGTGGGAATAACTTCCCTTTCCCTATAAGTAAGATTTCTATTAAATAAATCTTATATAACTAATTCAATGCAGCTCCCTTTTTATCTGAGAATTCGACTCTCAGAACTTTCTTTAACAACTATTGACGGTCGAACAGAATTATCATTATTATTCAGACAATAAAAAAAAAAACCCAAGCGACCTACAACTGACGGTCGAAACGAATTATTATTACTATTATCATTATTATTTTCACTATTCTATTGTCATGATTATCAATATCATTAAGACAAGAAACCCAGCGACCTACAACTGACCTTTCATCTCGTCCCAAACAGAAGCCCCTCTGGTTTGGTCTGAGCACAGCGCTGGAAATCCTGCGGCGTTCCATGCCAGTGGCCAGGAGCCAATCCCCAGTTCTCTGATTACTTGTTCCTGGAGCCAAACTGCGCTCTTATGATAATGTCTGAACCCGAACCAAATGCGCCACAAATTCGCGAAATGTTGAAGACTTATCTGCTACTTCGGCAGATAGGAAATGTTTATGCGCGGCAACGGGTCGTTGCCTTAATGAATTTTCGTTTTTATCGCAACCGCCCCACCCCCTCTATCTGTTGCCCGCTTTATCATTCCTGTCAATTCATCTGGCTGCCGTCATCGTTACTACTGGTAATGAAAATGGAAAAGAAGGTGGTTGAGAAATGAAATCATTCTGGGTGCAGTATCTATTTATTTGTACTTATATTTTTTTCTAGAAAGTTTTTAGATGTTGGCAGTTTTTTTTTATGAATAATTTTAAATAGAGCTCTCACGGGTTTAACGAATAACAAGACACATTACAAAGTTTACAAACAAAACATTCCCGACCATTTCCTCTTAAAGTAGGGATAATGAACCCCTCCTTCAGAGGGTCCCTCTCCCCACCCACCAGTGTACTTAATCCTTTATTTACAAAAGGGGCGACAGAGATCTTCCGCAACCAAGGGAGAAAAATGTTCTTAATTCACAGGTCATAAAGATCTCTCCCCACATCTCACAGACACACACATACACATTTTTTGCGTCCATTTATAACCATATTTAAGAGACAGACTACCGTTTAGGCCACACCAGAATTGCCCAATGCATTCCAAGCGTATGACACTCTCTTCTTGGGGCCACAGCGAGGCATCACTACCAACGTCAAGGGTCGCCTTTTATGTGAAAAGTCTATACATCCTAAATTAGGCCCATTTGACCCAAATTTTCATCAATAATCCAGTCAGTTTCGTGGAGCAACCTCTCTGTACCACTGACACCGATTGGTCGGTTGCATCGAAAACTCGCCTGTTTTTTTACGACATATAGCGTCACAAAATTATACCCTCGAGCTAAGTCACTTACTACTATAACTGGCGTTTTATTGAGTTGGCCGAATGCCATGGTTCTCTTTTTCTCCAAGAATGGGTAACGGGGAAAAGTAATATATATATATATATATATATATATATATATATATATATATATTATATATATATATATATATATATATATATATGTATATATATAGATATATATATATATATATATATATATATATAATGAAGTAATATTTAAAGTCAGCACGCACTTATAATATATATATATATATATATATATATATAATATATATATATATATATATATATATATATATATATATGTACACACAAATTTCTGACTCACATCAGCATCGAACCCAGGTCTTCCAACTGAAAGGCCAGACCGCTGCCAACCAGGCCACACTTGTTGGCAGCGGTCTGTCCTTCCAACTTGAATGACCTGGGTTAGATCCTGATGTGAGTCATAACTTTATTTCTATATAGTTCTATATATATAATATATATATATAATATATATATAAAACAACTTCTGTAAAAAAAAAATATTAATGTTGGATGTTGTTTCTAGGACGATGTGCGAGGACTTTGACACTAATTCAATGAATTAATTTCTTTTTAATTCTTTTTTTTTTTTTTTTTTTGGGTTTTTTTTTTTTTCTTTTTTTTTGTTTTTTGGTGAGGTGTTTTTTTTTTTTTTAGGGAGGAAAGAAAAGAAAGAAGTTTTTTTTTTTTCTTTTTTTTTTGTGTTTTTTTTTGGGGGGGTGTGTTTTTTTTTTTTTTTTTTTTTGGGGGGAAAGAAGGTTGTGTCGGGTTAACCACAACCGAAGATCAGCAACCCTTCCACGTAGCAATGAGCAGAGCCAACAACACAGGACCTAAAAAAAGGGTTGTTCAACAGACTATCCAGCTACTTTCCCTCCCCTTCAAAAAAAAATGAGCGAAAGAAAAAGCCCTGAATTCATGCTACTATTTACAACACGCCTCGTTACCATTCATCAACGTGCCTCTGGCATCCTGAGTACGCCCCTTTCATCTATTTAGCTGCACTCGTTACCCCCTTTCCACAACCCCGCCCCTCGAGCACACACACATAGACACACACACATTCTCCACAGCCCAGGCCCAATTCATAAGCAACCACGCCCATGGGGGTGCGTTCCTCTCATTCATTAAGAATTAGGACAGCTTATTCCTTACCTGACCCTAAGCCCTCTCCGTCCTCTTTCTTTGGCTCATTCATAGCGAGAAATGACCCTCGTTAACGATACATCAACACAGTCATTCAGCGTCTTTCGTTCTATGCCCGTGCCGCCTTTTCTTGCCATGAGCCCGTTCCTTCTAAACTATCCGGTACCGCATCAGCGTTAGGGTGAGCAGCCTGACTTTTCTCATCTGGTTAAAGATGCCAGGTAGTTTGAATGAAGGACTGCGGCCATATCAATAATATACAAATGAACCTTGGAATTCAAATGACAGGTGTAATCCTAACATCGGAGTCCTAGGTAGGAGGATCGCAACTAAGCATAAGACAGAGAGTAACCTTAAACACAGAAAATGACAAATAAAGATTTGGAAATGAAAATTAGGTTTTCTGTTTACCATGAATAATGCATCCATTTCATTCCGAGGCTTTTTATAATTATATATAATCCAGGACTCTATAGGTGATTATACTTGAAAAACCTAACTTCGAGAAACCAACATGACCAACATTTTTCTGCTGCTGTCTGTACCGTCTGATGATATCGTCTTCAGTTTCTTATCGCTTCGTTCTTAATGCGCAGAACGCTTCTCAAGTACCAGGGTCTTCTGGTAACACTTATAAATCACTTGATACTCAGGTGAAAAAAGCGCTTTAATAATAATGGGGAAAAACGAAGAGAACCATATATTTCTGCAATTGTCCTTTTCCTGACCCCTGTGGTGGAGAGAGTGGCAGAGGCCCTGGGCGTGTGGCTACCCGAGCGAAGGACGCCAGACTTTTATTGTCATTTTACGCTCTGGGGAGAATATTCAGCGTTTTTGCTTTCGGGGCTCTTTTTGTTCCTGCGTCCCGACAGGCAACTGCCTCCTCCGCTGACGACTGCCAGCGGTAGTAATTTATACCTCAGGAAGTCACGGCGGTTAGTCAAGTCTATCATTTTGTTATCCCGGCCGGGAAGTCGTGATTTCAACACGATTTGTTTGTTTGTTTTACACAATCCAAAAATATACGTTTTGGCGTAATCCAGATTCGGGACCGAATCATTGATGAACCGTCGTCAATTATCTCTGGAATAAAGGCAACATTTAATTCAATATGAAATCTGGCCGAATTTTCGTCAGCTTATTGGATGTCGCTGAATGTTAATATTTTAATGTCAATTATATTATTATGGTAGTGGATGTTGCTGAATGTTAATACTGTAATGTAAATTTCATTATTATGGTTTATTATGACTCGTGGCAAGAAAATAACAGATATAGTTTGCCCTGAGTTTATTGTTAAAATAATACTGTCGAGCAGGAAAAAAACAGGAAAATACTGCAAATATCTAACGCAGATCATTAAGCAGAAAAGACACGAGAGCAATACATAATTACCTAAACGATAGCTGTGGGTCTCTGCCATTTTCCCAGGCAGGAAACTTCCACCCGCTAATTTTCCACTTTCAAGGCTACATTTTAATCAGTGACTTTCCAAGAAGTGAAATAAATCCCGTGAATTCATAGAAATTTTATGAGTCACAGTGAGTAACTGATGACGATGACTAGTATAGTGCCTAAGTGTGCCAAGTCCTGGGGAAGTTGGGGAAATCGGTCATCGCAGAGCAGGATTTTCCGTAGACAAGAAAATATACGTTATTCTCAAATCCTAAACTTCCGAGACATGATAAGAGAGTATCTCATGACGGTGTCAAGGGCGTGCGAGTGGTGACAAGGAGTCGAGAGAGAGAGAGAGAGAGAGAGAGAGAAGAGAGAGAGAATTTCTCATACTCTGCGTCTATTTATTACGTGAGGGTAATCAGGCTTTCTTGGCCAACTTTTCCAAAGAAATTGGTCAATAAACC
>NC_087212.1:21293982-21296482 GCF_015104395.2 Macrobrachium nipponense | reverse complement strand
CCACCGTTATTATGTCACAATTCTCATTAGTCGGCGCAGGCGATTTTACTCAAGTAAAATGTCTCACTCAACTTGTTACCACTAATACTCCTGTACTTTTATTTAGCATGGAATCCGTTCAGCAACTCCCAAGAGCCACAACGAAAATATCAGGAAAAGGCATTGTAGAAAATTTATTTTTTCCAAATTTTGACTTTAAGAATGTTATTCGGGGACAGATTTCTTTTAGAAATCAGGAAGTCGTATAACATAGCCTCCATTGAAGGTCACATCGCCGCTTCGACCAATCATTCGCATACAGCTCTTTTTCCACCCGACTGGACAACAAGATCTTGCCAGTTGCAGTGCATCAGAGAAACTCATATTCTTCGTACCTGAAAGTATCACATATGGCGGATAGATTTTCTCAATTGTCAACAAGGATGAATGCTGTAAGGGTTTCGAAACAGTAATATCTTTAAAATGACAAAAAAAACAGATCATTCCATTCAGGAAATAAGTACCTTGAGGTACAAATGTTAGCAGCATATTCTACAGAAACACTGCTCTCAGAATTTGCGTAATTTATGAGGCACTGGTCATTACCTGGCAAATACATTTGAAATTATGTCGGAAAAATACGCTTATCGAAATTTTCCCTCTGACCTTCTACTGGCTTTTGTTTCTTCATGTTTAGTGTCTCCAATGAAGGCTTTTCCCTTAACATTTTTCACTCCAAAAGTGTCATTGAGACCTATTTTACTCTGGAAATCACCTAAACACGTTTTGTCACAAGAAAATTCCCTTCTCACCTTTTTACTCCGCGTTGAAAATTCCCTTGACATATTTTTACTTCATGTCGAAAGTTACCTTGACACATTTTCATAGAACATAAAATCCACTTTTCCAATTCAGAATCACGAGGAAACCTTCGCATGACAGTCCAATTCAATAGAGAAGACCTTAAATCTAAATAAAATGGATCAGCAACTTCTTTACTACATTTGTTCCCACCGTGACTCACTGCAAGACTTTCAAGCTCAAAAGCTTTACGAGGTGTATGATAATGAGGCACTGAAGAATTCCCACGGATCATGACGTGACGAGACTTTCATCTCAAAGATTTACGGGATGTTAAAATAAAGGAGGATTGGGCCACGAGCTGGATATGCGTCTGCAGTTCCAAGAAGTCATTGTGGCCTCACTGCTGCGACGGTGACTTAAGATTTCGGTCCCGCGTCAGATCTTTCTACCAAGAGTGATTTCTCAAGTTGTAAAAACAATCTTGGGAAGTTTTACGACTTGGCGAGTCATTTTCGTTCTGACCTTCGCTCCCTTTACGGTTCTCAAATAAACCCTCGCTTGCTTGATGTAAATGCATGACATTCATTCGCATCATCGATATTTCGCTGTTCACTTAAGCTTGATTGACAAGGGACGGACTTGCTTTCGGCATTGGTCAAGGATTCCTTCCGGAAGGAGATTTGGTCCTCAATTGACCTCTCGTGTGTCCTCCAAGTAAAACTGTTAACAAGAAAAGAGAGTCTGTCATGCGAGTAAAACTAAGCAGATTAAATTGACAGCCGCATATTGAAAGCAGAAATAAAATAGGCTACAGAGGGAAAACCATTTTGCGAGTGACATGCTGCCAAGGGTATTTATTTATTCCCGAACGTCAGACGCTTCTGCCAAGTTCTGCTGCCATTTGTAGATCATTTTTAGCAACTAGGACATGTCTTAATGACATAAATTCACTCCGCAAGCTGTCAGACACGCAAAACCATTTCATTTCGTGCCGATTCTCTCGACTTTATAAATATATGCCACGAATGACATAACGTGTTGCATAACTATTATGCAAGCATTCTAATTAAATCCAGATGGGGTTATATTAAAGCTAGCCTACATTACTCATATACAATAACAATAATAATAATAAAAATAATAATAACATTATTATGGTGTTCTTTAAATCCAGATATGTTAAGGGTATATTTTAAATGTAATATAATAATAAATAATATATCAAATATAAATTAAATATAATAATAATTATAATAGCAATACCCTCCTCAGCATTATTAATATATGCTTATTACATCTTAAATCGAGAAAAAAAAACCTCTCAGAGTAGAATGGTATAAAATGGTAGTGTCTGTTCATCTAAGTAAACAAACAACCTCAGTGACCAGCCTAGTCTTCCCACCGAATCCTCCCAGCAATAACAATTCATCCTTAATTTAGGTATTTAATGGGATGCTTCCGAGACACATTACGTTTATGGCCTGCGATGGAGCGATTCATCATTTTCCCAATAAAACGAGAGTGGCCTCACATTCGGGTCTGAGGACCTTCTTGGCTCTTTGTTTCTCTTTTTCTCTCTCCTTTCGTGGTCGGTGTTACCTCTCATATTTCTCGAGGTCTAGCTTACATGTTTATTTACCTATTCCATCTATGGAAACTCTTTATTCACAGTTTCCTCCCTGGAATAATATTATCTGTTAGAAGATACGGAAGGGCG
>NC_087212.1:21243982-21283982 GCF_015104395.2 Macrobrachium nipponense | reverse complement strand
CCATAAAGATGCATGGAGTAGACGATGGGAAACTCCTTCCATAAGGTTATTTTCAGGCGGGAGCAATTTTTGGGAAGGAGATTTCATTACACTAAATGTCGATGCCGCCCTCGTTCAGTAAAAGGTACAAGTAGTCGAAAATGCGTTGCCCCCTTTTATGTAAAGGTATCGGACGTTTTATAAAACCGCAGTTGCGCCTAGTAATATCATTTGCGCTTATCGAAGTCTACGGGAGTGTGTATGTATTCTTCTGTATGGAAAATAAACACACACACACCCATATATATATATATATATATATATATATATATATATATATATATACATATGAAGATAAAAGGCCCATAAAACACTATTTTACCAGTGATAAGGAGCACGAAGGAAGTGCTCGAAATATATGGTTGCAACGTTAGAACGGTGTTTTATGGACCTTTTATCTTCATATTATAATGTTGAATTACAGTAAAAGACATTCATATATATATATATATATATATATATATATATATATATATATATATATATATATATATACATACATAATAATACAAAGGCCTTTGTGTAATTCCACCACTTATGTCTTTCTTATGCTTTATCTTCCACAAATCTCCACTCAGTCGCTAACATTCCTCCTTAAAGTTCTCATCCAATTAGGTCTGGGTCTTCCTACTCATCTGGTGGCCGCAGGCGCCCAGTGACACTATCATGTGCCGGTTTTCCCAGGGATTGTGCGAAGGGCACGTCCAGGCCATCTCCGTCTCCCTTTCACCATTGCCCCGTCTATCTATGGAACTTCCGCAATTTCCTTGGTATTATTAATTCTAATGCTAACCAGCAAGCTGACTCCTGGTGTCTTTTGGCCATGCTTTATTCTCAAACCGCCAAAATTTTTAAAATATATTTTATTGCCAGACAACGATTCATGTCCGTATGGCACTAAAGACTCACGTATAGTCTTATTTTGAATTCATTTAATATATATATATATCAATATATATATATATATATATATATATATATATATATATATATATATATATATATATATAGGTGTTTATACAAACAAGCTTATGTATATATATTATCTTATATATATATATATATATATATATATATATATATATATATGCATATATGTATGAATATATATATATTCATACATAATATGCATATATATATATATATATATATATATATATATATATATATATATATAATGCTTTGTATAAACACGTATTGTGGATATGTTTTAAAAGAAAATGCGAGCTTGTAAAAATTCTTATATCAGCTCAACTTTCGAACCTTTCACACCACATAAGAATAACTCCAACAAACCGATCTAATAAGAGCACCTCACATCTCACACCCGAAGTGCGGCTCATTGAGAGGGAGCTTCCGTACAAGCGTCCAAAGGCCACCCCTCGATAAATCTCAAGTGGGCCATAAGGCCATCGCCAGCTTAAATTCCCACGTGGTTGGAGCTCATGTAGCTGATGCTTCTTCGGGACCCCTTATCATCTAACGTACGGTTTCACGAGCGGTGATAACTTTAGAGTTGCTGGCGAGGAACGAGGTGTCTCTGCGATGAAATGCCGTTTGGGGGCGTTGAGTGTTATCCGAACAGGGTGGGTTAGGAAACCAAAAATACAGTTTCATTCTATGCGTAAGGAGAAAGAATGGGAAGTTTTGTATTCAGTATATATATATATATATATATATATATATATATATATATATATATATATATATTATATATATATATATATAATGCGTGTTCGTAACACCTCCTCTCTCTTCTCTCTCTCTTCTCTCTCTCTCTCTCTCTCTCTCTCAATATCATTATCATTGTGTTTCTTCGAAACGGAATACCCACAACGCCTCTCCCAAGGCGAGGGATCAACATGGCAAAATGGCCGGGATATTTTACAGCTCTTGCTCTTGGGGGTCTGAATGCCGCAGTTATTCATAAAATTCCCGACCAGATAAATTCGGGAATATTTTCAGAAATATGTTGGGCAGCTAACAAGCCACAATTTTTCTCTGAAATGAAACAAAATCTCTCATGCTTCGAGAGAGAGTTTCGTTAAGTAAAATATGGCATTTGATCGATCAACTTTATTTTCTCGCATTTTCAACTAATTGAATAAAATTATAAATAATAGTTTGCTAAAATTGCCGTCGATCTTACGTGTTTTTAAGGCTTGTATTGAAAAAGAACATCGTCAATTGATTTATAATCAGTTCTCGACTACCAACGAAAAAGACTAATGTATAAAAAAAACCTGTTCTCATAGAATTTGAAAATGAGCCACTTATACTTGGAGGTCCTGTCCTTAATTTACCGAATTAAAATATCGCCTGCAGATGGACGACCATTCATCCTTTCTCTTTCCAAATGTTTAAGAAAATGAAAGACTGGAAACGAGCCGAAACGAGTTGATGAGACCATAAACGACCCCCATCGGTGCAACTCATTCATTTTCCTCCTTCCTACCAGGTGGTCTCCGAACTAACAACGCTGGGAGGGAGAGGGGGGGGAGAGACAGTCAAAATGATTATTCTATTTTACCTTTCACGTGAAAAATGCTCGTCACTTCCGCTACCATTGCTCATCCCCGGATCATTGCCTTCAAAAGCGAACCCATTATTATTCATGCGTCCCCCCGTCACTTCTTTGCTTTCAATTACTCTCTTCGCTTCCCATACTATTTCGGGGCATGACTGGGGCTTCTTCGCTCGCAAAGTCGCTGTCATTTGCCCACAGATTTAAAGAAAAAGCTCCACAAATATGGTGTTCTCTGTTACCGAAAAGAAAGTTGTTCGTTTGACAAATCTTGTACACCAATTACATACAACCAATTTCAAAAGCTTTGTTTATCTCTGCACACTTTACACACCGTGATACGTAACAGAAGGAAAAAGATATTGAAGAGACATATTCGGCAAAATGAATACTGTATTACAAGGAGAGACATAGTCTAATACTCAAACGCAAAGTAAACCCTTGAAAGCGTATCTCCTTTGTCATCATCCATCGCTGACTACACCTTTTCTAAAGCAAATTATTCCAGGAGGCCAAGGACGAAACCCAACCATTAAAATCCCACAAAAGCATAACAAGTGACGGCAACTCGTAAAGACACATGTCGGAAAGTAACAAAGCGTATTTCCCAGAAGGACGTTCAGGCTAGACAGACTCGCTCATTCACAGTCACAGTTTCCTTACGGTACAGTAGGCTTATAGGCTTACACTTGAGTTGATGTGGTCCTTCCCATTATGCTTAACCACAGGGGCTTTACTGTATCAACCTTCAGGAGCGAATGAAAGGATTTATTCTCCAGCGTGGACTTTCGGCCACAGGGGCTTTACTGTATCAACCTTCAGGAGCGAATGAAAGGAATTTATTCTCCGCGGGGACTTTCGGCCACAGGAAGGCTACCGTGAAGGCTCTCTTAAACGTCTGTAAGTAGAGTGTGAGACACTCACTGAGGCGAGTATTTGGTGTCATAATGACGTCCTTTGCCACAAGGACATCAATTGTACCTATCCGTCGGAAGAACAACAATTATAAGGAGGAAAAAAATACAATTTTTTTTCTTTTACAAACATAAAAATATTGAGAGGAAGAAACTGTTTTTATCGGTATGATTCAAAAACATCCTTAAATAAAAAAGAAAGCAGTGAAGGTCTTACTGGACTTGTAGGACCACGTAGTAATTGTTATAACGAACAATTTTCATTGCTTGGAGTTCACCTAAACAATTCTTCAGCTTCATACCCCGACCCTCAAATACAACTAAGGGTCTCCCTTAACATTTGCTAATCAGTAGTCATTAACACACACACACACACACACACACACACACACACAAAAGACGGTTGGGGAGGTTAAAGAAGCGCTTCAGACATTATGATAATTTGTGACCTCTTTCCGCGCCTTCCTTTTCCAACTTCCTTTATGTCTCCTAAACATACGCCCGCTCGTCGAGAAAAAGCAAAACGATGAAACAGTAGATCAGAAGGAATAGTTAATTAATAAAAGAATGAGTAAACGTGAACGAATAACAAAATAGAACTTATGGAGGACAACTTATAAAAGAAAAAAGAACAAACGTTTAAGATTCAGACGACGAACGTCCGTAGGCTTCGCTTTAAGCTGGTAAACGTAACCTCACTTTAACTGTACATTCATCAAACTAGAGGTCTTCCAAACGGGATATAATACCTAGATCTCTCACAATTGCTTGAGATATGGGAAACGCCTACTACATATTGCAGATGATAGAATACGGAATCAGTCAAGAGGGATGAGGACATTTATTTTGTAACACACACACAAACATATATATATATATATATATATATATATATATATATATATAAATATATCTATATACATATATATACATATGTATGTATGTATGTGTATATATATAATATATATATATCAGTACATTTGGAAACGAGAGAGAAAGAACTACGATCTCTCTCTCTCTCTCTCTCTCTCTCTCTCTCTCTCTCTCTCTCTCTCTCTCTCTCTCTCTCTCTCTCTCTCTCTCTCTCTCTCTCTCTCTAAGAAAAATGAACAAGTATTCATGAATTCACTTCCCTAATTCCCCCTGAATATCCAGCAGTTTGAGTTAAAACTTACAAATTGCCCCGATTTCCAGTGAATCGGAAGAGTATAAAAGATAACGCCGCATGGAGGTGTTTTTTTTTCTTATTTTTTCTCTCTCTCTCACTGAGCAAAGTAAACAACATATCTAAGGAAACGCAACCCATAACGAAAGGGATGTCAAGGTCAATATACATTAGAAATGAAGTTTTGAAGAAGGTCAAATTTTCATCATATTTCTATTCGTCTGAAAGTGGTTAATATCAAGATACGATACGATACGAAAAATACTGTAATTTCCACTCAATAAAAAGTTTGTTGTCAAGCGAAACTGTCAACGACCAATTTCTGATACATATAGTTATATACCATTAATAAACAAATGATCAAATGATCAAGAAACAGAAAAAAAATGTTTTTGTGACACAAAGCTTTAATAGAGGCTATTCGGGAATAAACGTGACGCCAGAAAACAAAACACTTTTAAAACTCGAAAACCAATTGTATGGAGCCAGTACTAACAATAGCTTAGAAAATAAATGAAAAACCACCACTACTCAAAGCTTTCAAGACAAAACTGGCAAAATAGCGGTACTCTAAAGTCACGGACGTAACGGCAGTAACTCGAACAGAGCATCCCCATTCGTTTTCTGAAAATGGCAGTGACACACCCCACACACACACACATACACACTCACACACGTATACACACACACACACACGTCCCTAGTACCGAGAGTTGGGAGGATGCACGAACCGCAATGTCACCCTAGAAGAGACTCCATACTACGGTTACAGTCACACCTCAATGCGCACTCAACAAATTGACAATAAAAGAAAATGTGAAACTTGTTTTAACAAAATCAATTCGTGTCAACTCTCAAAGGTTACATTTTTATTAGGGCTCTTACCAGTCCTTCGATATCCTTTCATCAAATTTATCTTAATATATTTTTTTTAACATACGACAGACCACTGTCGTTGGTATCTCTCTCTCTCTCTCTCTCTCTCTCTCTCTCTCTCTCTCTCTCTCTCTCTCCTCCGATTACAAAATGTCCTTTTATTTCCTCGTGTCAGCCAGGACGCCACCGCAGCCCTCGTAATCCAGCTAAAAGCCTTTCATGCAATATTGCAACCGGAGACAACCGTCCCATTCAACTCGATCAATTTTACAAATTTAATAATTTCCCCCCCAAAATAATCACACCCCCTTACTACATTGCTACATTAACTCCCCCCTTTGCTCTTGGGATCTCTTCCCCCTCACTCACATCCCGCATCTTCCCTCGTGCAACACTCTTCGAGGGGAGACCAGAGACACCATGTGGGTCTCTGGGTGGGATGAAGGGGAGGGGGGGGATGGGCAGCTCAAGGGATATACAAAACTCCTGGGATGGGTAGAGAATGGAGGAGGTAAATGCCTCTAAAGCTGATGACCACACGACCAGAGAGAGAGAGAGGGTAGGGGTTGGGGGCAGAAGGCTGGGGGTGGGGTATAATAAGGGAAGGGGCATTTATATCGGGAGTAGGATACGAAAGGACAAAGGCCTTGGCTTTTAAAAGGGGAAATTCCTACTCAGATGCCTTAACTTTTGGAGAGAAACACGACAAACGTTTTCCACTGCGTTTACATTCCTTGACCGCATACAAATCCTTACAAACAATAGAAAAAATGATGAAAAGGCGAGGCATTGACAAACAGAGAAACGAAAAGTAAGGAAAAATGACTAGAAAAGAAAAACAGCAAAACTCAGAAACTATATATTGGGAAAAAAAATGACTTACCACGGACCTGCTGGGAAAGAAATCCATTAACTTCCCCCTCTTTCCTCTTCCTTCCTTTCATCCCAAAACTAAAAGAGACTTGAAATCGAAGACTCGGAGCTTGAGCATGTATATGCATAAAAGAGAGAGAGAGAGAGAGAGAGAGAGAAGAGAGAGAGAGAGAGAGAGAGCAGTAAAGGGCAGTGGCATACTACGGAGGGTGAGCCTTGCAGCCCCTGGAAGTGCCAATTGCGGGAATGAACGGTAAGTGGAGCGGCACTGGGGACGGCCATACGAGCGAGAGAACCACTGGTGCACTACTCCCACACCCACTAAAGTAATCACGCCATTATCAGCTGTGTAAAACAGGGAGAGAATAGGGCGAGAGAGATCGAAGACGACCAATGCACTAACCAGGGAGCCTTTCACTCAAGAGATGCTGCACTAATTCAATTCGTCGGGAGATACCGGATGGGATTAGAGGAAGGGGAGGGGGGCAGGATGTCACTCAGGCTTCAAATTTGCGTTGTTCGATTTTCTTAATGTCCTCTAAACCCCATGAATGTTCAGTCTGAATAGACCTCTAAACCCAAAGAATGCTCAGTCTGAATAGACCTGTAAAACCCCATGAATGCTCAGTCTGAATAGACTTCTAAACCCCATGAATGCTCAGGCTGAATAGACCTCTAAACCCCATGAATGTTCAGTCTGAATAGACTCCTAAAACCCATGAATGTTCAGTCTGAATAGACATCTAAACCCCATAAATGTTCAGTCTGAATAGACCTCTAAACACCATGAATGTTAAGACTGAATAGACCTCTAAACCCCATGAATGTTAAGACTGAATATACCTCTAAACCCCATGAATGTTCAGTCGGAATAAACCTCTAAACCCCGTAAATGTTCGGTCTGAATAGACCTCTAAACCCCATGAATTTTCAGTCTCAATAGACCTCTAAACCTCATGAATGCTCAGTCTAAACATTCCTCTAAACTCCATGAATGTTCAGTCTGAATAGACCTCTCAACCCCATGAATGCTCAGTCTAAATATACCTCTAAACTCCATGAATGTTAAGTCTGAACAGACCTTTAAGTCTGAACACAATCACAGATTGTATACCTCTAACTTACAATACCTAAAAATAAAATAAAATAAAAAGGAAAAAATGTATATTAATAGGCACTTCTGTAACAGAACTGCATTTGGTTAGGTTTAGGAATAACTCAATCAGTGCAGCATTTTTTGCATCTGAAAAAGGGGGGGGGGGGGGGATTACCCCATCCGACCTCCCAAAATCCCGACTTCAAAAATCACCAACAATTTAAATCATAAATATCAGTCCGAATATATTTTTCACTTTTCCCACGGAACAGTGCGATAAAAACTAATTGAATATAACTAATTGTGGAAAAAGAGATTCGATTTTTTCCCCTGAAAATTATAATTCCCTTCCGAAGGGAATAAATGCTAAAGTTGAAGAATTTTGCCCCAGTAATTTCAGTATCAATTAACTGTATGAAATCAGATAGGGAAGGGCGCACTTTAACAGCAATTATTTTCAGTGTCACTCACCTACTCGGCAGGGCATTGCACAAGCGCCTGCCCCACATCAGTCTTTTCAAACTACTAATTAGGATCTGATTTTTTTTTTAATTTCGGGGGGTTTCCCGGGGGGAGGGGGGGGGGGGGGGCGGTGTTAAAGGGCTAACTTGTACGTGTTCATCTATGTTCCAAGCACTAGGGCCCTTAATTTATTAGTTCAAACGTCCACTCATGCCAATCTAGTTGTAAGAATTAGATTAAGGAAAAAGTCGAAAACAAGTCTTTAAAAAATATTTTTCCGTGACCTCGTCTGGCCGGACGACAGAGAGAGAGAGAGAGAGAGGAAAATGCATGGTGTTATTTGATTGCCAAATCCCAGTCGAACAAAAATGATTTTGCCTTTGCCTGTACCAACGGAAAAGAAAAAAAAAAGGAAAGGAAGCTTTTTTAACACTGCAAGGGCTCAACATCACTTCACCCTCTCTTACAAGCTGTCCAGTAAAAACTCGATATCGCTTTATTTTCTCTTAAAAGACGTTCAACTCCTGTGAAAACTTAACCAAAACGTCCATCACTGCTCGAGTCAAGTTTTTGGGGTCAAAAGGGGAGACGGAACAGCTTTTAACAGAATACGATTCTTAGAGGTCTGTATAAAGGAATATAAGTAACATATGCCCCTAAAATAACAAGTTTAGCGGTGCTTCAAATGAGGAAATGAACCAGGCACCGTTCGCATTTTTCATCATCTGTTAAGTACAGAATAAGCGACTGTCGAGTCGTCCCAGTAAAATAAAAATGCCAACACTTTACTGTGCAGAATCTCTTCTACGACAACTGACAACACGTTCCAGATCATGATTTCATTAGTGAGTGAAAATAACATTCACTTTTCTTTCCCCGTGGAGGACAGCACGCCAGTAGGATACTGTAGGCCTATTGAGAATACAGAAGCAGCGACGCCAATAGCAGAAGTAGGCAATTTGTTCAACTGTTCCGACGGATGTGAGCAGGGAAGGGGCTCTGCAAGGGGCTCGACTCCATGCTCTAGCATAACCTATTAAAATCATTTCCTTTGACACTGAGACTACTTCTCCCATTATTTTCGGCAACATTCAAATATTGTAAAACTTCATAAATAATTGTGAATAATACATAATATATGGAGCGTTTTATATATATATACATATACATATATATATATATATAATATATATATATATCTATTATATATATAGACTATATTGGTCACTTTTCACTAGATGTGTGTGTAAAAACAATAATGATCTCTCCTCTCTCTCTCTCTCTCTCGTCTCTCTCTCTATAGCATATATATATTACTATATTATATATTATATATATATATACACATATATATACATATATATATATATATATATATATCATATAATATATATATATATATATATATATATATATATATATATATATATATATAGAAAAGCACATCGCTATCATAGATATTTAACTATCAATGTTCCTTTCTTTGACATAGGTAGTGTAAATGAGGCTAGAGGACTGCTCGCATTTTTCGTGGATTATGCCCACGTTCTTCCTTCCTCCTGTATCTAATCTATGCTAGATAAGGGTACTGGCCTGTCAGTCCCACGTCCCTTGAAATATCAAGATGTAGAAGTCTAGATGCAGACCACCTGCCGCCTACCAAATCTAGTAAGGTTTTCATTACATAATCGACGACTAGGAAGGAAAAAGTATCATACTTTAGTATTTTTGAGTTATTTCTTATATCATTTGTAAACACTTGCTAGTATTCCGAGTTAGGAATAACAATGGTCACAGGAAAGAAGCGCGAAAGAGAAGGCTTTTACTACGGCAGGAAGCCGACACCACATTAGTAATCGCACGTCGCGGGTGACGAACCAACATAATGAAGTTCTGTGGCTGCCGAGCTCCCCTCCCTGGGAATTGTAAGCTATGGGCGTCTCTCTCTCTCTCTCTCTCTCTCTCTCTCTCTCTCTCTCTCCTATACATCACTTTCGTTACGTTCAGCGACTATTGGGTTTTCTGCACCTATTTCTGTGGGGTGAGTCAGCACTGCAGTACATGCTACAAGTATACGCTGACAACTTTTTGCAAACACATCACAAACAAGTTAAATACAAGTCAAAGGCTCCCGGTAGTCCTAACAAGTGCTCCATACGGTTTTCCAGCATTTGCAAATGCTCCACTCTCCACAAATAGTCGTTCACTTGTTTTCAACCTGCTCGTGATGAGCGTGCAATGAGTGTCAGACATGTGCTTATATATAGTATGGACGTACCCTTAGCGGTTATTTTTTGTATTTAAAATGTGTCATGTTAAAAATCTGACGGTCATTTATCCATATGAAAAAATCCCAGAGAGTTAACATCCAAGAGAGAGAGAGAGAGAGAGAGAGAGAGAGAGAGCCAAGTCGAAAATGCAGCTGAAATACAAACTCCTCCGTGACCCTGAGGGGAAGGGATGACTTGTTTGTGCCAATTAGGTCCAGCCGTCAACGACATATTTAATCAGGCTTATAGAGAGAGAGAGAGAGAGAGAGAGAGAGAGAGAGAGAGAGAGAGAGAGTTTTATTTTCGTCTGACTCCTGCAACTTTCCGAAAGTAGAACGCAAGGTCCATCCTCAGCCACTTCTACACCAGACCACAATGGCAAAAAAAGGCTCATTTTCTCCATTTTTTCTTACTTTTTTCCGAGGTAATTTGCAGTCAGTGTCTACAAGTTGGGTGGGGGGAGGAATGTGTGGGGGGAGGAGGAGGATCTGAGCGCGGCCTTGGCAAACACCGGAACGAGACAAACTTCGAATAATAAATTTTGTTTATCTTTATTTCCTATCTATTTACCTATACTGACGCCTATTGGGCTTGCCAAAAGCTGACATTTCTGTTTATTGGTTGTTGACTTTCGATGTTGCGACAACAGTTGACAATTTCTAAATCTCATATTCATTGTGTCCTGAAGCCACTTTTGAAAAATATCAATTGCAGACCCACTAAATGTTAGCCAAATTTCCTTGAAAAACTTGCCACTAAAAACTCTTGTCATGACACGATTTACAGTAATCCTCTTCATTACGTAAATCAAAATGAGCTACGACCCATTCCTTCTTATGTATTCAGGATACTCTGGGTCTCTCCCAAATGATTCGATAAGAGGTCCTTAACGAATCAAACAGGGAAGAGTTCAAGTCCTTTGCAGCAGACGTCCTGCGGTTTGTTGAATCTGCCTCTTCAACCAGACGTGACGGTCGTGTTTGACGTCCTTCCCTCAGCTGATGAAGGATTCTCTTCGATGTCAAATATGCAAATTGCATCGGCTACACCACGTCTTGTAACAGAGGCCGAAACCCTGTACTTAGACAAAAAGTAAATAAACCAAATTCAAGATATATAACATTATTTTCAGACTACCAATATAAATCGAATCATTTTTATTAAAACCAAATCTTTGATTAAAACAATAATTATTATTTGAAGTATGATTCCGTTAGCAGTGTTAAATATGCATGCCACCTTTTCTGCCTTTTCATCTGATACCTGTGAATATCTCGATATTGAAGAGTATATTTTTGGAGACTACTGATTACATGTTGAACTAAATATCGAGATGTTCACAGGTATCAGATAAGAAAGAAGAAAATGTGGAATGAATATTTAACACTGCTGACGGAAGAACGCTTCAGTATCATACCTCAAATGATAATTATTGTTTAAATCAAAGATTTGGTTTTAAAAATATGATTCAATTTATATGTCTGTAGTCAGAAAATAATGCCTTTGATCTGAATCAAGCGGCTACGAGCTTCAGTTTATAAATAATTTCTAGTCAGGTGCCACAGACATGAACCACCAGCGGGCGGCGCAGTTATCTTCAGTCAGCACTTCCGAATTCCTCAGTTTCTTTTGTCTTATTCATGGCCTACGGTCCTTTCTTTCGACTTTTGCTTCTTGGCAACTATTTTCCTCTAATGTTCAGAAAAATACATTTATTTTGAACGTCACGTCATGTGTTATTCGATTTCGAAAGCGTCGTCCCTGACCTGTTGGATTCTCATTAGAGAACCTGCTGCCTCATCTCGGATTTAACGGATTGAAACTTGAATGCCTTTCATCCCTTAATACCGTGACTTTGAGATTTAATTTAATAATGGATAATACTTATTAAAGGAATCGTCTACCAATGGTTAAAGCCACATCGTTAGAACGTAAAATATTCAAATTTCTATAACTCAGTTGAATATGTTGTTTATTACATTTCTTTTTCGAAATGAGACACAGTACCCGAGGTCACTAGACAAGATATTAGTTTCGCAATTCCCAAGCGAATTATATATATTATTATATATATAATGTGAGTACATATTATATATATATATATATATATATATATATATATATATATATATATACATATATATATATATACACATACACACACATACATTTGTGTGTTCGGTGGCAAAAAATACTTCATTTTGTATTAGGACTATATTTTCACTCAAGAATTCAAAACGAGAAACTATTAATAACATTCATCGCATAACTTATAAACTATAAAACGCAATGACATCACCGTTTATTTAGACTTAACATCTTTCATCCAGAGGTCAACCTTTCACTTGAGGATGGGGAACGTCACTAGGGTGAGGACTTGCCGTCTCGATCGTCTCGTAAAGTGCAGTCATTTTTAAACATTTTTAAAAATTCCGTCTCATGCTCTAAGATGATATATTTAGTTTCTGTCTATCATGATCTCGAACTTACGTGTGCCCTTTCGTGACTCGGAGAATATTGAACATAAAAAAAATTACATTGCCGTGAAAGAACTAATCACCTCGTAAACTGAGAATGAAATATCCAATAATGACTTACAAATCTAATCGGCTTATCAGTTTATATTCCTTTTTACCAATAAAACTGTTTATATTTATTTTTACCAATAAAACTAAGTTTATTCTACGTCTTGATCAGCAACGTGCATTATGAATTAAAAACTTCTAGGGTAATTTCACGAGAAATGTGTTTTTTTATATATTTTTATCCTAATCAAAAACTTCCCTGAAATATATTCAGGAAACTTTATCTAAAAAAATGACGAAGGGCTTAAAATACCGTCTTCTAAGAATGACTAAGTATTCCTCTCGAGGGAATTCTTAATTATCCTTCGCATGAGAGAGAGAGAGAGAGAGAGAGAGAGAGAGAGAGAGAGAGAGAGAGAGAGAGAGAGCATGTCTCCATCATGGAGAGAGGCATCACCTCCGGAAACAATCGTGACAATACACGAAAATTTCCATCACTCTTGCATTTCCTTCCAAGGTCTTCTTCCACTGACACTCCTGGGAACCGACGTCTCCTTGCACCTGCATCCCCGACGTAACCGTCAGTTTACGTCAAAGGGGGGGAGGGGGGAGCTCTGTGTGTGTGTGTGTGCTCTGTGAGTGTGTGTGTGTGTGTGTGTGTGAGTGTGTGGTGAGGAGTAGTCATAGGAGACGGGATAGGGAAATTATCCTACCTTCCTCAACGAAGGCATCACCTGAACATCTGCTCATCTTTTGGCAGATACAAAAGGGGTCCTTCCTCCCCCGGCCTTTTCCCCCGCAAGCGTCTGTTCTTCCTTTAGTTCTTCTCTTCCTGTTTCCCAGATGCATCACGCCTTTCCCTCCTTCCTTTTCATCATAAACACTTGTCTATTTCCGCGGTCTCTCTAACTGCCATCTCGTTGTATGTGGTTGAATGTGCATTCATTTTCCAACAATTTTCATTGAACAAATAAATGCTCCTATTATTGAGATTAACCATTTTCTCCAACATAAAACTGCTGTTCAGACATGTAAGAAACTTCTTGATAACAAATAAGGTCTATCAGTATTAATATAGAAGGGAAGAACATATATTTTTTAATCTAAAATTCTCCGTGAGGCACTATCTAAAAAAAACAGTACTGCAAGAAACACCAGCTCATCTCCCTAAATCCACTCGGTAATGCTATGTCCATCGAGCACTTAATCATCGATATAGTTGCGGACAATAACAGAAAATGAAAACGTCTTTACACATTAGAATTTACCTTCCTACAAAATAACATCACACGAACCCACGAATCAAGGATTTATACGGCTCAGATATACTCTAGGCACGAAGCCAGTAATTCTGACAATTTTCCAGCAAAAAAGAATTGACTACCAATTTGGGGGCGTACCTTAAGCATTTTGGTTATGGAAATGCTACCACTCTACGGAAATATTAAGAGAAGGGGAATTGCAACTTGATTTCACCCTACCGTTCCGTGAAGCAACTTATTCCCTGAACTGAAAGTACCCTCCAGAGACAATGGTGCATTCACTCTGTCATGTCACCTCTGAATCATAGCGGTTATCATTCAATCTCATTACGCACTTAATGGCTTCAATGACCGATGTGAGCGCATTCTTTAATTGAAAATAAGCGTGTTAAGGGGCTGTAAACGCTTGTCAGCCACATCTGCACTTTGTTAAACCTATTCATTCATCATGGTGAGCAATAAGGGTCTCAGCCTTTTCCATCAACGCTTCTAATCGCGGGGAAGACATGGTTATAAATCAGTCGATTCATCACGAAAAGCATTAAGGTCTCTGCAGTTAACCCTTTTTAATTCACTTGCGAACCCCAGTAGCTAACAAAGGAGGTCATAGATTTCATCGTTTACATTAAACTACGTATTTCATTGTCACTTCCAAATACAGCTAAAAACAATGGAGTGAATAGAGCACATAAACAGAGCATCAATGTTAGCTGATTTCGTCCAAGATAATGGAAAGAAACGTGAATATAAATCTGCGGCCGTCGGTCACATTGTCTTGATTCTTTGTGATTTAAAAATCTTTCAAAATTCATAACTCCTTGAATGCAAACTCCTTTAATTCCCAAATCCAATGTTTTATGATGTGGAAAAGGGCACAGAAGGCAAAACCTTGCATAATAAATAACCAATCAAGGCGACAGCATTCAAAGTGCTCTCCGCCCATTGGCCACGGACAAGCCAATGAGTGCACGTGCTCCGCATTCAAAACTGGTCGGGACAATATGTGACAGTGGCAACGTTGAGACCGCCTTTTTTTTTCCCTTTCTCTCTTCTCTCTCTCTCTCTTCCTTCCTTTCATTCTTTTTCACTCCTGCGTCGATAGGTATTGGGCTAGGCAGTAAAGAGGAGGGGGTGCAAGGAGGGGGGGGCGACTGGCAGCAGCCGGTTACTGGCATAAAAGATCCCCTATTCAACGGTTCTGAATGGCCAATCTCCCGAATCAGAATCGACTGCAAGTGGCCAACGCTCATACTCAGTCACAATGGTTTGAGGCACCGCGAGTTCTGGCAATGCCGACCTTAATGGACCAGAGTGCTGGGCGATTTATAGCCGCCGATTTCGCTCTTTCACGCCATTTCTCGCCAAGGTTGTCCTTTGACATGATATCGATGTTCGCTCCACACTCCACCGGTCAGACCTGAAAGTCAAGTCGCTCTGTTTGATCTGATCATGAAAGTTGAACGCTTTCATTTTCCTCTTTAATATTAGAATTCGTATAGGGAGCTCCTGAGAACGAAAAAAAAATGAATAAATAAAAGAGAGACGGCCATTCTCACATCCATACTTAAACTTAATAACTTCAACTTTTTTTTTTTTATTCTATCTTATTCGTACTGAAAATCAACACTTCACTGCCTTGCGGCTCCCACCAAATCCCCAGGCGAGAGGTTGCCAACCCCCACGCCCTTCTCCTTGACCTCAGGTGACGATGGTGCCCATTCCATGGTCTAAGCTGACTGGTGGACTATACATAGGACGGGATCAAACCATGGACCATATGTACACGAGCCTCGCCGGTGTATACGAGTTTGTTATGTGTATGGACACAACAATATACATAAACCCTGTGACTGACCGGGGTGATTTTGACAGCGTATATTACAAGGAAATACAATCAAAAAGCAAAACTATACTTTTCAAATAATATATGGACTGCGAATACACTACTTTTCCTTTCCTCGCGTTTCTCTAGTTTACCAGATTTCCAAATTCCGGTACGCACTTCCTAGTCTCCTAGTACGAAAAAATAAGGTTAATCTTGTAAAGTATTTTCCAGCGTGTAATGTATGAGAACGCCTCTGGTAAATACCCATAAAGTTGGGTATGAACATACACGCTCCTCCTCCACTGCGTGAAGAAATAGTGCCTAGGCATTGGCCACTTATAACAGCATTAGCTTCATAATGTAAGAAATACAGCAGGATATCTCATTAGGCGGTTCCCATGGCTAATTAATATTAATGTAATTTACCTTGCGGGATCAACTTGGCCACGCGAGGGAAAAAAAAAAACTAAAATTAATCCACCTAAAACCTAAGAGATCCGAAGGGGATTCTTACGGGGCCTTGCCCACAATTTTCATTAAATCGAAATTCCCTGAAGTTCTCAATTTTTTTCCCCCGTCTGATAACGCTCAGTGTATCCTTTGTGTAAAGTTATGTGCACACATATAATTATATGCATGTACACACACACACACACACACACACACATCATATATATATATATATATAACATATATATATATAGATATATATATATAGATAGATATATATATATATATACATATATATATATATATATATATATATTGTTAAGTACTATAGGAGGTCCTGTGGCTAGTACGGTAACTTCACCATCGAAGGTCCAGAGTTCGACTCCCGACGTGAAATCACGTTTCAAGCATATTCCGTTCAATCCCATGATTAAGCACCTGGAAGTTAGTCCTCAGGGGTGGATCACAACCACATCAAAGAAGAGTAAATGGCAAAAGAAACCTGCAGCACATTGCTTTTACATTTCTAATACTTTTCAGGAGAGAATTCATGCTTTTGGTTACTGTTATCAAAAGGGATAAAAGGTAAAGAAAATGCTTTGGGTTCCAACGGAATGTTGCAGTTCTTTATAGCTTACTGTCATTCGCACAGTCCGTAAATTACTGCAATGCAGTGCAAGGTAATGTGGAAGATACTATCAAAACCGCAAATTCATCATGGTAGTTGCATGTCAATAGACTACGCTTTCTTAAAAATAGGTTCCAGTATAACACTAAAAATACCTACATACGCATACATAATTTGAAATATAACTATATATATATGTGTGTGTGTGTGTGGATCAAGAGAGTTTGAAGAACATACGTGTAATTTTCCGTAATATTATATGAGCAATATATTCTAGAAATTTTCTATACATTTTTAAACCCGTTTTAGCAAATATTCAACAGATGAACAGAAAAGTGCCACTGGACTAATTATTTAACCATGACGTAATTTCATCCATGACTATTTACGGACCTCCACCCTCAGTCCAACCTGATCACGAACGGCTCTGGCAACTAATCACACGAAAAAAAAAAAAAGCAGTGGCGACTTAGTCTCAGAAGAAAAATGAGGCGAATTAACGCCTCAGTCGAGATAAATTCAAGCGCACGAATGATAGCGAATGTGAAGTCATACCGGGATGAACAGGCGCCCCCCACCCCCCCCCCCCCCCAACCCCCGGCGGAGACGGGTTCGTTCTTAACGTGACTTTCGTCAAGAAATTGTGATAAAACACGAAATTAATGATCCTTGTAAGCTGAGGTCGGCGGGAGCTCATTTGCATAGAAATCTCATTCAGAGAGAATGCGTCACTGGAATATTAAGGTCAGTGATCATGAGACGCTTAAAGGGGGTGGGGGAGAAAGAGAAACAGAGAGAGAGAGAGAGATTGAAATCATTCATAGGTTTATTATTGTACTCTGTCGTGATAAATATGTTTACACCTAACACATTTGTATTCTTCGTAAAATTCTGTATTCTAGAATTTTGACATTTTACTAAACACTCTTACCGATAGTCTTGCTTAAGGACCTCGACTATTTTCATGTTTCGTTTCGTCTTTCGTCTGGCCTCTAACGATACTGATCATCAAATTCCCTAAATAAATAAATAAATAAAAACTTAATTGAAGGGACAAGTAAAGCAAAAGTGGGAGCAAGGACGTGGGCCTCTGTGGGTATGCAAATGTCTAATTGCAAAATTATGCTGTATCTCCCACTAACAAGGCCCTGCTCCGAATGGCTGCCTAAAATCACGGCGCTTATGAATATTTGCCATTAAATATTCAAGACATCACGCTGGACACTGAAAGTTAAGCAAAGGAGACGCAAAGAAGATAAAATCTCCCCAATCTGTTGATCTGGGCCTCGTAAACTCGTTTTCAGACTTCCCAAAAATTTACTATCAGTTATCATCATGTTGCCGTTACGTAACGCACAGCTCGCCTTCGCGGAAGACCAACAGATAAGTAAAACAAAATAACAGTTATGTAATTTCGGCAGCTTAATCAGTGAGGGATGGGTTGAAGATCTGCTGGTGCTTAATGGCCGTTATAGAATTATCAAACCCATCTAGGCGTGTAATTCCAGCTTCAGTTCCCTCCAGCCCGCTGTGGGGCGTAAACTATCACCTTACCATTTCCGAGGTTCTTGCTACTGAGCCTCCGCGTTTGGACTCTGATATCTATAACTCATCGAGAGGATATCAATGTCTCAATCAAATTGGGGGAAAAAAGCGTCCTGCAAAAACAGCGTTTCTTTCTAGGAAGAAAATTCTCACTAGAAAAGTCCAAATTTATCTCTGGAAATATGTCTTCCTCTAAAGAATAATCCCCACGAAAAATCCTAATTAGAAAAATACTTTAGAGAAAGAAAGAAAAATCCGTTCTCTTCTCATATTAAACATTTCCATAAAAAAAATAAAAAAAAAAATATCCCCGAACCGAAAATTCCGTGGAATCAAATCAAGACCTTTTATGCTCGGCAGGCTGTACATCAAAAACGTATCCTCTGTAAAAGAAGATCAATCTTGAAAAAAATCATTATTTCCAGCCAGGCACTAGAAAGGCTCCCCCGGCACCTACCGCAGAGTGGACAAATCCGTAGTAATCAAGGCCTTCTTATGAGCTACTGCGAGGATTTACAATAACAAGCCTCGGTAGAGGGGATTAAGCGAAACAGCAAATTGAATTCTCCGTTTTAGGCATCCTCCCTCTATCCCTCGGTTTATAAAAAACAACTTTACCTAACATGACAACGTAAGAGACGAAGGAAAATGAAACAAAACAAGGGGTATTTAAGTGAGGGATTTCGTTGATGGGAGAAAATCATATCTGGTGCAGTTGCCGAGTTTTGCTGCATCGAAATAAATGGAAGTAGGCAGCGTTGCAAACGGCCTTTTACAAGGGGGCCAGTTACGAGCTGCGGTTAACACATTAGTTTACCGCGCCACACACACACACACACAGCAGCGGAATACGCTTCGCACTAATTACGGGGTCTAATTAATTAAGGTAATTAGAGGGGAATTAGAGGCGTTCGAATTAACACGCTGTTTTCTCTCCATAGAAACAGCCACCGAGGTCTTACCTGTCTGCTCTTCAATAACGGTGGATAATATTCGTTTCGCAGTTGGGGTCCATTGCATCTGGTTGGTGGAAACTCGTATAACCACAAGTTTGTCATTTCAAAGGTCGAAGTAGTGCACAAAGGAAATATAGCAAATTATATAAATAAATATAAAAAAGTATAATATATATATATATATATAATATATAATATATATATATATATATATATATATATATATACAGACAGAGCTAAAGAGATAACAAATACAACTGAGAAAAGAGAAACCGAAGGAAGTTGTATTGATAAATCCATTATTTCCTCTTCACTTTCCCAGCGCCACTAAGTCTTTTCAAAAGAGGCGCCAGGAGAAAAAAAATGAGCTGCTAAATAGAGCTACAACGTCCTGAAGTGACTCTCCAACTTTTAATCCGTTTTGTTGCAAAGTTGAGTCTTCTGGACAAAGTGGCACGCGAGTTTTCCTAAATTGTTTTTCGTGAGGTTCAGAGGGACTAAAAATAAAAATAAAAATAAAAGGGACAAATGGGGAAAAAATATTTCAAATTTCTGGGAAATAACTGTTAATTCAAGGTTCATATGAGAGTTTAAATCTCCTCTCTCTCTCTCTCTCTCTCTCTCTCTTCTTCTTCTTCTTCTCTCTCTTTGAGCAGAATCTGATCGTGGCACCTTGAGCAACGCCTCTTGAAACGTTCCAATTCCCATTCCAGGAATAATTTTCCCCGTCAGTTCCCGGGATCAAACTCATCATGGTTATCCTCCTCATAAGCGGCAGAGCTATAAATTCCACTCACCTGGAATTTTAGGCCTCTGGCACTGGAACGTTGAAAAGGCACTGGATAATCCTTGCGCAGCTGAGATATCCTATAAGACATTTGAGGTTATAATGGAATGATACAGATTCTCTCTCCCTCTCTCTCTTTCTCTCTCTTTAAATAATGGATGGAAACTAGAACTGAAGAGATACAACACATCCCATTGTGGGAACTTCTTTACATACACCATATGTGACACGTGGAATAAACTGCCACCAGAAGTTGTAAACAGCAACAGTGTGGAAGAGTTTAAAAGAAAAGCTAGACAAAATTATTAGGACACTGTGAATGCACAGTAAAACCTGCTCGTACAGATAAGTGAGCACACGATGTCTCCTCGGATGGACTAACAAGTCTTTGAGACATCATAATCCTTGCAACTCCTTGTAACTCTCTCTCTCTCTCTCTCTCACACACACACACACACACACACATAAGACACACATGTCAGATACTCAAAAACAGGCTCCATATACGTAGGTCTCCTTTTCCTGATACAATCAAAACAGTGGTTCCTGACTCCTGGAAAACTTCTTCAAGATGTCCAAGTTGCCAAATTCCACAGGTAATAGGCGCAACCCTCACTTAGATGTAGCTACGGACTAACTTTTTTTCCCCTTTGGACTTTTATGAATTCAGCACGTAATTATCTAAGGTGGAATAATCCTTTGCATATTTCAGGGAAAAGGGAACTGTACAGTTACATTATTACTGCGCGGAATATCAAATAATAAAAGCACCATACACACAATTTATGCGAAACCCACTCCATTCCACATAGATCAAATGCTTCATTAAAGTTGAGGTTCGCTCGGAGTGTTCGCACGTCTTCGTTCCGAACCTCACGTGAATGATTCATGAGGTTCGAGATAATAAATCACTCTAGATAGAGGGAGGGAAAGGGTATGGCTGGGGGGCAGCGGGTCATCTAGGGAGCTAGGGGAAACAAAAGGCCCCTGACCAGCGCACTCTGGCCTCTCCCGATTCCAAATCATACGGGTCCTCTTTATTGAGACCCAACCCTACTCGGGATATATAACGGCCACGATGTATTATATCCGGCTTGTTTGTGTCGGCCTGCGCCAATAGTATATACACTATATATAATCCTCTCTGGCTATATACTGGAATATGATGACTTTAGGCCTTGGGCCTTATTGAGTGGCGGAAGGCTGCACTCGGTTATTTGCCGAGAAAATTACAGATTTATTTAATGGTCTGTGGGAGGGAAGCTTGACGTCAAACAGAAAAAAAAAAAAAAAAAAAAAAAATCGGTACTGAAAATATGTTTTTTCGATATGGAATATGAGCTAAGGAGCTCAGCGGGAAAATTTGATATGGTTCAATCAATAGGGAGGTGGGGGAGAAAGAGAGTTCAATATACAACAAGGGCGTTCTCCATAAGGAAAATAAGAGGACAAAAAAATAAGTGTTCAATATGACATAGGGGATTATCTCGCAAGGGGAGGAAGATTACTAAAGAGAAACGGAGGGAGATTTGTAGCTAAAGCAAGGATTTACGTTGTAAAGAAAGAGAGATTGCGAAGAGGGGTTGGAATATCTAGTACGGGAAGGCAGCCGATTTTATGTGCGCCGTTATTAAGCAACATACCAGAGCGCCGCCTAAGGAATATATCTACAGGGGAAGCTCTCAAATTTTTATCTATCTATCTATCTATCTATCTATCTATATATATATATATATATATATATATATATATATATATATATATATATATAGGATGCATTAAAACTTTTTCCAGACACCGGTACTCATTTCCGTCAAGGTGTAAATTGCTTCAACAAACGATTCACATAATTTAGATAAATTTCTGTAAAACCTGATGGCTAGAGTAAATTACCGAGCAACGCAATAATCCAGGTATATCTGTAAAACACGTTATATATATATATATATATATATATATATATATATATATATATATATATATATATAATTCTTTTTAACAATATTTATTCAACAAATGGTTTCAAGAAATAAATATTTACTGATTTTATTTCTGAATACTAGAGCATTTTCTCCTGCTGGAGCAAGATTATTCGGCGACAAAAATGCAGTCAGAAATGAATAGGCAAAATAGGTTGATATAGTGATGATAATGAGAGAGAGAGAGAGAGAGAGAGAGAGAGAGAGAGAGAGAGAGAGAGAGAGAGAGAGAGGCAGTTGCGGCTGTGGTTTACAAAAAAAAAAATTGTCTGGGATAACGTCTACCAGAGGACAGGAAGATGCGATATTGTGAAGATGTTTCCGGTCCTTAGCTCAATTGCCGACGAGCAATATTCTGTTGCCTGAAGTGACTAGTCACGCCACTTACGCCGATGACGTATGAATGGGCACGAAGATAAGTATAAGAACGTTCGAATTGCACGTCCTCGTTTCTTCACGGGGATTTCTTTCCTATTTAGTGGCGATACTGCTACTTCGGTTAGATCATCTTCTGGATGTGCAACATTATAGTTAGCACTATTACAGACAATAATTCGTATGATTGAGATAATAACACTAATGCTACAAAACGTGGAAAGGAAAGTTCGAAAGTTCATTATAATGGCTTCTGCTACTCAATATTCGACTGTCGGTGTCACTGGTTTAAGGATAATATTATATCCCGAAGTTCCTATGCTTTTAGGACAACGTTTTAGAGACAACGTTACAGAGGAAATGAAACCATTACATTACAAGTACAGCAAAGTAACCCATTACAACACTCATTTTACCTAGCATACCTAAGAATTTAGTCTCGTAATTGGCGTTTGAATTTAGAGGGAATAAAAATCTATTCTCGTAACTGGGGTTTAAATTTGGATGGAATCAAAATTTCATTTAGAGAGGCAACGCCAACACTAAAGTTCTTATTAAAGTTCTACTGGGTGAACCAAGTTGCAAACTGCTAAGCAGGATAACCAACTTCTAAGTCCTTTCAAGGAGACAACGATTGAAGGTGATGCATAGCTGATAAGAGATAATGTCAAGGTGGATAGAAAGCAAATATCAGGAAAGAAGAGTTGGAGTAGAAAGAAAGTCCTTCGCAGACTACTTGAGGTGACACAATTTCCACTGGTAAGTTCTTGTAGAATGTATTAATTTGACTAAATACAGCTTTTCTAAATACAGCTTTTCCATATCCTTAAAACAAGTTATCCAAGTTGTGTTTATTGCCTCATGTACCAGTACCAGAGCTAAATCTAAAAGTATTTGCCAAAAATTTATGCTCAACATTCATTACGTAGTACATATGGCGTCTATATCCAAAACACGGATAAACTATGCATGTTAAAATCTCTCAAAGACCAGTTAATTCCCTTGCAAAAAAAAAAAAAAAAAAGGCAGACCACACACTAACTTACAATGAAAGCTCTGCTTTGGGCGATGACATTAATAATGGCCATTCCAAAAACAATCCTGATAACGGGGCATGTTTGCCGTGTTCGTAATCAAATGAAAACAGCTAATCAGCGACCGACCGGAAGGTTAAAAATCTTGGCTCACAAAGGAAACAATCATCCTACGTCAATGGGCCACATCTCACATCACATCCACACAACAGAAACCTCCACCCCCACCCACACCCGCCCCCACCCCCCACCCCTTCCCCCAAAAGAGAGAAAGGAAAGAGGAAAGAAAATAAAAGATGACTTGATTAATAAGAGCTCTCAGCACAAAGACTATCCCCTTCTCCTCCCCCTCCCCCTCCCGACAACCCCCCCTCATCCCTTTACGCCCACACCACAGGTAGCAAGCCCCTATCCTTCTTGTTCCTCTCCTCAATCCTCAGCTCTCTCTTCCTCCTCCTCCTCCTCCTCCTCTTCTGCTTCCTTCTCCTGGCGGTACCGTGTATACAAAAGCCAAGATCCGGAGGATCCCTCCCTAACCACATACACAAACACATACTCGTACACACAGTCTCTCACACACACACAGACACACACACACACACGCACAAACTCTGTCTTAATCAAAACGTCGTGGAAAAATACGAGCTAATATTTTCCCTCGAATTTTCCCGGTGGCTTAAGATCTGGCCTGATTTCACTGGAGTTTTGGGATTTACTCTTTTCTTCCCTTACTTTATTCCTTCTTCTTGCCCACCGCATTAATTACGCCACAACATGGAAATGAGATAGAGGACGGATCCCTATTCAATGCAGGTCGATATTTTCTGCAGCAAGGACGTAAAATGCACATCGAAAAAATAAAAGGGGCCGGGGGAGAAGGTTTGGATAGGGGGGTAACGTTGCAAGCACGCATGCGTCAATTCTCATGTTATTCTTGTGTTTATATACAACGAATATAATTCAAATATAATTTTTTGGACGCAAAGATACACACAAAGCCTCGACCTTGCAAACAAAACAAACATAAGTTCTTTATATAAATATATACATATATAAACTTATTCATTATATATATGCATATATTCATATATGCATCGCCTATCTACATATATACATACATTATCAACAGGTATATGTAATCTTCAATAATAGGAAAGTCAACAAGCAGAAAATGGTGCATCCTACGGAACTCATTAACCAATGAAAGGCATCACAAAAGAAACAGGCTAAAAATGTACATTAAGGAGGACGGAATATGAGAGAGTGAGTTGTATTTGACATGTTCATAATTCATCACATTCCTTCGCTCAGGAAATGGGGAGCTAATTGTTTGGGGGGCCTTTTCCATATATAATGGGATCTCTATGGAAATGAAGTAACCGGTTACTGATATCCAGCTCCCAATTTTTGTCTCCTTTATTTTTTCATCTCATGATTTTTGGAAGGGGGAGGGGAGAAAGAGAAGAGTGGTAAGAACTTTTCCATTCTTGTGAAAACTAATTTGATTCCGCGTATCCTAGGCTTTTGGTAATGGCTTACAGCATTTCTCTCTCTCTCTCTCTCTCTCTCTCTCTCTCTCTCAAAAGAAACAAATAAATCATAACCAGCCATTGGTATGTGAAATAAGGTGTTTAAAGGGCCGTGCCATTTTGTAAAGACTTGTAACTAAGAGTTGCATCACACGAGCTGTTCAATAAGTCCTGCTTAATTGCAACCTATAAATATTGAGAGCTGAAGACTTAATTGCACACCCAGACCTCAGGCCAAATTTCGCCCTTCTGCTCGAGAGCCGACCGAAACGTCTTGGAAACAGAGAGAGAGAGAAAAAAAAAACTGGAATAAAAGCTTCTCCTTTACAGACATAAATAAAAGCGTAAAGACTTAAAATGAAATTCCTTATTCACAAGTGAATAAAAAAAAAAAAGATTGGACTTTAGATTTCTTCATTGACGAATGGAATCGACCAAAAGTCTGCAAATTGTTCTGTAGTTGACTGCAAGTTGCGAGAATTAAAGTTGTTTATAGAACATGCTGGGGTTAACAATATGGTCATTTCAATTCTTTTGCAATTTATTTAGTGGCAGTGCTCGAATGTTTCTGAAATGCTCCGTTGTTTGACTGACTAATCGAAGGTGGCAATTAGCGTGTTTTCAGAATGTACAGTTTTATTATGAGAGTAAACACTCGGAATAAAATGTGAGACAGCTGACGTAAAGACTCAGCAGGCAGAAGAGAAGTTGATTTTGGCTTTTGCAACAATGTCGAGTTTTCTAGCGACCCTTTCAAATGAAAGACAGATTTTTGTCACCTTTATAATGACATAGAATTTTGAGGGGATATATATATATATATATATATATATATATATATATATATATATATATATATATATATATATATATATATATATATAATATATATATATATATATATATATATATATATATATATATTTGAAAACATAGATTATGCCCGTCTTCTACGCAAATGTTTTAACTTCACTCTTGATAGCGTCTAGTGACACCTCCTTTACTTTTCCATCTCCATTCTTTTCTCTTATTTGAACATAATCACAGTCTAAATACTAAATTATCAATTTAATTTGTAACATTATTTCTGTGAATCATTCAATCTTATACAGTATCGTGTATGTGTGAATTTGTGTACACATAAACACACACACATGCGCACACACACACACACACACACACACACATATATATATATATATATATATATATATATATATATATATATATATATATATATTGCATTTACACCTGAATTCATTATCCATTGTACGACCACGAAATAGTTTGCCCTAAAGTATCCATCACTTTTATATAATTCTAAAATATTATACTTTAAATAAATCTGAGCATTATTTTGGTGTGAAAAGGATTTATATTGTCTGCTGTAATGCGCTTAAATGGAAGAAATGCTTGTTTGTAACTGATATGTAGAAATAAAGAGCAAAATAGCAATACTGGCAACAGTCATAACAGTTGCCTTATTTTCATTCATGCGAGCAACAGCACAGCCATATGCTTATTTGATGTATAGTATATTATTCTAATTGCGATATATAAGCGCGTATATATATATATATATATATATATATATATATATATATATATATATATATATATATATATATATATATATATATGCGCGTCTACATTCATTAATAGTTCTTTCTGTTCCTAGATCCCTACTTTTGAATACACACACACACGAACATATACCCGAATATGGCAACAAATATGCATGTGTATAAGTGCACTATACACATAGATCTAGTAAATCAAAGGTGGCCAGACTTTTGGACTCCGAGATCTACTCTAGAGACTGAAACTTTTACGATCTACCATACTACTTAATCACATTATTACATGGGGAAAATTTTTTCAAATAGCGCCATAATACGATAAAACATGAGTACAATAGCCTGACTTATATGCTTGTGTTTTTGTTTGTTTATATAGGATTGTAGGGGAACGGCGATCGACCAGACAAGTTGATCGCGATCGACTGTTTGGCCACTATACGAAGTCCAATTTAAGCTTTCTTCTTAAAAGGAAGACTATTGGACAAGAAAAAGGAAATTGGGAGTAAAGGATCTGTTCTCTTCCTAGTGCACTGAGTGGATATCCTATGAAAAGGTCGCATCCTGTTCAACGCCAAGAGAGCTGTGCTGTAACAATGCGATAGGCGAAAGACCAGGAGCTTCCGAGAGCCAATCTGCGTCAACTAGGCGTCAATATACGACCTCCTCCTACAATATCCTTCCACACCTCCCCCGTTTCACATCCCTTTATCACCTTCGTCAGGAGGAGAAGGAAAGAATGGATCTACCACTGGTGGGGTTGAAGGAGGGTGGATTAAACTAGCTCTCTGTTATTGGTCGGGATACATGTGAAAAGCCGTCCCTCTGTGGCAGCCTTCCAGGGATCCTCATTCTTATGGCTTACAAGAATCTGGTCCCTAGGGCAGACAGACACACATACAGATATATATATATATATATATATATATATATATATATATATATATATATATATATATAAACACCCATTAAAACACTTTGGATTTAAAGCTAAGGACTATATTTCGGTGGACTTACTTCCACCCTAAGGGTGGAGGTAAGTCCACCGAAATATAGTCCTTAGCTCTAAATCCAGATTGGTATAATGGGCCTTTTATACTTGAGACGTATCCTGTTTTAACAGAAGAATTATTTACACACACACACACACACACACACACACACACACACACACACACACACATATATATATATATATATATATATATTATATATATATATATATATATATATATATACAATACATACATATATATATATATAAAGTGTTTGTGTGAACACAAGTACATATAGGTGCTATACACATAAGGATATACTATATACAAATTCAAGCAAACCCTAGGTTAACATTACAAATCTATTTCTATCTTGGATCATAGATTTGTTGTAACTTCGTAAAATCCTGCGATGAAAGATGCCAACTAGCAGTTCAACAGAGTATATTATCTATTCAATTCTGTGCTGAAATATTCCAAGATTACTTAGGTGGTTTGATACTTTCAACAACCCATTCTTACAGTCTGCCTTATTTGTTTCCGAAACCTCAAACCCGTCGGTATTATTACGTCATAGATTCTTATTTTCAGTACCTTTTAGTTCGTCGTTGGACGTGTGGATTACGTGCTTGCCTACCGATTCGATAGTCCGAGTTCGATTCCCTGCTCTGACAACTTGGAATCAGAGGAATTTATTTCTGGTGATTAGAAATACATTTCTCGAAATAATGTGGTTAGGATCTCATAATAAGATGTAGGTCCCGTTGCTAGGTAACCAATTAGTTCCTAGCCACGTAAATATATCTAATCCTTCGGGCCAGCCCTAGCAGAGCTGTTGATCAGCTCAGTGTTCTGGTTAAACTAAGATATGCTGAACTTTTTTGTTTTTCAGTACCTTTGGCTCAGGCCCATTTAAAAGGGTTGGTTGGTCTCTGGATAGCTTGCGGAAACTTTGAGGACATGCTTCTCTTACTCTCTAGCTATGGATTCCGCTTTTCCGCCTTTTCAAAGTTTTGTTTGACTTTAATTTGCTGGTTTGACTATTAGGAAGAGTTTACGGAAAACAGGACTAGGTAGGACTCGGGGATCTGGGAGTAAAATTACTAAAATAATGAATCTCGGCTTCAAAGGGGTTCAACTGGGAGGTGATTTGAATTGATTTCTTTGTAGCTCTGGACTTTGTTTGGCTTTAAGGAGACCAGTAATATTAAAAGGTGGCAAGTGCTTTGTTTTATACATAAACTCATAAACAGGATTCACCTCTTGGTTTGCTGGACTTGTCGGTGAATAGAAACTGAGAGGAACGAAGGTTTCGCAATCTTACACAGCGAACTTCAATGTTTGGTTTGGTTTGGTTCTACCAAGACCTGGGTAGAAGCAAAAGCTTTGGAGAATATGCCCTCCGCTAAAGATTCTGCCCCATAACTTCTGACACTAATTGCCGAAATGCTCTTAACTTCCAGCAACCGAAGAGCTTTTCGGTTCGCGGGGATAAGTGGCACTAAAAATAAAGTTTCATTACCGAACTTGTGAGCAACGCATTGGGATTACCTGAGTACCCCGAAGTCATAAATATGTAAGGTAAGTTAACCTCAATCCCCGGTAGCGATATATTGAAAATGTCGGTTTTTACTTTCCAAAAAGCGCGTTTTTTTCCCTTTAACCGTCAAGGAAACTTTATTTGATTTCTCACACTTATTGGCTTTTTACCATCCTCCCTCTCTCTCTCTCTCTCTCTCTCTCTCTCTCTTCTCTCTCTCTCTCTCTCTCTCTCTCTCTCTCTCATATATCGTTTTCATGTGATATATAATTTCAAAGTTTTCTAATCTAGCAATTACCTTCCACGAGGCTTCGTGTTATATACGACAAGCCTAAGAGCAAGAATTTTGCCATTTTTTTACCCTTAACGGTTCTTGAAACATCTCATCTTGAAGAGGAGGAGGAGGAGGAGGAGGAGGAGAAGTGGAGAGAGGTACAGGATCTAATCTCAATGCAATTATCCTATAATAAAGTGGAAATGTTTTTCTTTGACTTTGAAGTTTCATTTATCTCTGTAAAAAAAATTATTTAGCAACCCCCAGATAAATATACCAGGGAGGACCATCGAATATGTTTCACAAATAGAAATAAGTTCCAGATAAAAGAAGAGACGCAAATTGTGAAAAAGAAAATGAAAAACATCATTCCCAGTGTACAAGGAAATGAAATTGAATCCAAATACATCGATAAGTAATAAATGTACACATACAAAGACACACACTCTTGTGTGTGTATGTGACGGAGAGAGAGAGAGAGAGAGAGAGAGAGAGAGAGAGAGAGAGAGAGAGAGATCAGACAAAATTTTAATGCACTTTTGTTTAGAGTGAACGGGTAACCCATCAGCGTCCCTGAGGACATCATTTATTCGGTAAACGATATGACATATTTTTCGTGGCAACCGTCGTAAGGCCCCGTAGAGGTTAATAGTTACTGTTTCCAAAGGGACCATCATCATACGAACCGACTAAGTTCGTTCACGAAAGTAGTATTATCTCTAACAAGCTGACATCAAATGTCTTAAAAATTTTCCCTTGACTAACATGAGTCAAGCTTTAACAAACTTTGAGAGAAATAACTTTTATGGTCTTCGCGAAGAGTTTGCTTTCAGTAGACATGAATGATATTTTACCATCAGTTTTCTGCTCACAAACGTTTAGTTTATCATAATGATTCCTGCTTTTTATCTTATCGTTTCTGAGAAGCCTAATCGTGAGGATCGGTCTACTTTCCCTTTGAAATAATAAGAATGAGGAACAGATTGCTTTCTCTCTCTCTCTCTCTCTCTCTCTCTCTCTCTCTCTCTCTCTCTCTCTCTCTCCAAAAAATTAGCGTTGTTTTGGCCCCATGAGGGATTTTCTGATTTTTCACTAACGGGGTAAATTGTGAGGATGGGTGGTTTTTCCATAAAAACCTACCCGTGAGTATCTTTGTTTGTTTTTTCTCTTTAATAGGTGTTTTTTTTTTCTTTTCAAAGCTTAAGCGCAAAAGGGGGTGGTTTTTGTTTATTTCAAAGCCTAATCGTGCAGACTGGTTTTTCTTAAAAGCCTAGTCGTGAGGATGATAGGTTTTCTACCTTCAACAGGGATAAAACACCGAGTCGGTGTTTTATCCCTTAAAACCCCAGGAATGAGGATGATTAGTTTTACCCTTATATCATAAGCACAGGAATGTTTTTTTTTTTCTTTTGAGCATGAACATCGGTGCTTTTTACCTTAAATCCTAAGAATGAAGATCAGTTTTGGATTCTTTAAAATCCAAACCGTGTAGATTGGTCTTTGGGTTTTCCTTTAAAAGTCAAGAGAAGGGATCGACATGTTTTCTATTAAAACCTAATGGGGGAGGACTGGTGTGGTTTGTCCCATAAAAGCTTGGTTGCGAGCCCTGGTCTGGTTTTTACCTTCAAACGCCTAATAAAAAAGACAGGCCTTCACTCGGGCTACAAACATAAAAAGGCGTAGGCACAGACTAACTCAGCAAGTGGTGTTGACAGAGTACTTTCGATGATCAATAGCGCCTGGTTGGTGTCCGTATTACCAGCACGAACAGAGACTGTTTTATGTCCTTGTCACAGAAAAAAAAACTATGATGAAGATAATTTTACATTAATCACAATTTCCGTCAGTGTAAATAAACGAAAGTGCGTGAGAAACCAAGACCCAGACGACAAGTTCAGCTGACTCAGAGAGAGAGAGAGAGAGAGAAGAGAGAGAGATGCCTATACAAAATACTGGGAAGGAATGAAAAGAAATACATATATTTCTTTTTTTGTCTTTCTGAATCATTTTAATCTCAATCTCTCTATGATAGGATTAACACAATATAAGCTGATATACTACACTCTTTTTAAATTTAAATATCACATAGAAATTTCCAAATTTCCATCAACATTGGTAATTTCCGCTGTCTCATAACTCATTATAATACGCACACACGTATTGCATACATTCATACATACACACACACGATTTATATATATATATATATATATATATATATATATATATATATATATATTATTATATCTGTTCAAAGACTGAAAGCAATGATAAAATTTTCCTTGTAAAAGCAAAAAAACTAAAAGGATCAGGGCCTTTATTAGAAAACTAGGAAACGTATGACTCTCCACTCAGCTTTCATTAATTTCCTGAACATAAAAATAAGGACAAATGCAACAAAAACAACAACTGAGAGAAAATAGAACCAAATACCTCCACTTCAAGCCATATGATTCAGTAGCTGCAGACAAGTCAAAAGTGAGACATTTAACAATTCCATTAACGCTGTCGGCTTCACAGAGAAGAAAAATGAAGAAAACGTTGAGAAAACACTGGCCCGAAAATCTCAGTAATCATTCAACCTGTCCTATGTTTAGCTTTTTCTTTACCTTCATCTTTAATAAATGTGGGGGGTGGCTGCCAGCGCCCTATCCATTCTTCATAGTCTAACGTCTGAACCCGAGAGCGGGCTTGAACCCCTTTTTTTCGGCATATGGTTGCTAAGCTTTTTGTTGGGAAGTTTCTACACACATGCACACAAAGATGCATATTTATACACACACGCATATGTATCTATGTATGTATGTATATATACGTGTGTGTATGTATGTGTATATATATATATATATATATAATTATATATATATATAGATATAGAATATATATATATATATATATTACATTGTGAAAAGGGAGATGAGACTATACATATCTGTCGATTTTAGATTTAAACTGAAATTGTTACTGGAAAATGTTCTGAATTGTTAATTTTATCTGATGAGCGAAACACTGAAAATCAAAGCCCAGACTACGGGTACTTCAATGTGCCCGTGTTTCGGAAGTTGATTGCCAGAGAAGAAGCGCCTTAGAGGATATACCATTCATCAAACCGATGTTCATGACCTATGATTTTTACGATTTCGCCATCCATACACCAGCTTGAAAGCCACTTCTTTTAATGTAAACTGACCTTCAGTTCCTTGTTATTACTTGATAGATTTGATTATCTGACATTGTCGTTAATATACAGATATTTTACGTTAAAACAGAAACGCTGCCTCTTTCTGAGCTCGGCAAAAGAGTACAAGTCATTATGACGTAACATATTTCATTAAGTGACATTTAAACGTATGTCAAGTGAATGAACTGAATATCTGCCATCCTGCTGGGATGTGGGTTTTGCAGTGTGGGAAAAGAAGAGCCAACTCACCGGGACCATTAAAGAAAAGACTATTTATTTCCTCTTCATGGGAATATGCAGATCATACAAATAGTAAAGCAAACATACACAAAATTCCCAAACATCTCATGCCAGCCATATTTGTTTATTTCTCAGGCATTCCAAAGAGGCGCGGCATATTGCTTAGATTTTAACGGGATTAACGGTCAAAATCTTGACGAAGAAAACTGGCTCTTATCTGGAGCAACATTTTGTCTCTCTTAACTAATGTCTCACGACGATATTTGTTGAATGCTGCCTTTCCCCCTCACTTATTTCTCATCTGTACACTATCACCTTTAAGCGTTTTCCATCTGCGTTTTGTTCAGCAGACTAACAAAAATTCTTAATCTACTTTCCTTCGTTATCCTTTCTGTTTGTTTTGGTAAAAAGATCACCCTCAAACTTTTCTGCTCCTCTTTTTATCTTTGTGCGTCTTTTAATCCAATATTCCATTTCCTCTATCTCTTCTCGTCTCTCTCTCTCTCTCTCTCTCTCTCTCTCTCTCTCTCTCCCATCAACTTACCTGAAAGTTAATTAAGATCCAGTAATTCTCTCATATGAAATGAAATAATAACCTTTCCTCCTTTGTCTTAATTCTTTATATAGTTCTTTTTTAATCTTTCATTAATCATCACATCGTTTCCCTTGTATATATATATTTCTGTTTCTAGAGCGGGATTTTCCAAACCATTTTATGTGATCACCTATAGTTTTGAGAGAGAGAGAGAGAGAGAGCGAGAGAGAGAGAGAGAGAGAGAGAGAGAGAGAGAGGTGCCGATATAGTAAACCTGAACAAATGAGAACTTAAGTTAATACATTTCCAGAAGAAAACAAAACACGTTGAAACAAAGCAAAAGAACTCGGCAAGAAAATTGAAAAAGGAAACGAACAAGGACGGCGAAAGAGGGAGGGAATAGAAAACAGGAAAATGGAAGAAGAGAGTAAGAACTGTAAAACATGAAACGAGGGTCGGAGGAAGAGAAAAGGAAATGGCACATGAATATTGAATAGAGTTAAATTTTCGATTGCTTGCGTCTGTCTCGGTTCCTTGACATGAGAGAAAGAGAGAGAGAGAGAGAGAGAGAGAGAGAGAGAGAGAGAGAGAGAGAGAGAGGAGAACAAGTAAGTGCATAAGCAAAGAGCAGAACGTGACGGCAAAAACAGGCAGGTGGGAGCGACCCACAAGAACAACTAAATGTCATGAACGGGGATATTCACCTCTTCAATTCACCTGGCCGGTGTACATGTAAGAACTGCGGAGTCCTTAAGGTTTCTGGTCCAAAGGATTAGCGTTGGAGGGTGTCACTTGGAAAGATGTAAGTGTTCAAGACATCTATTAGTAGCAAGATAGGATTGGCATATGATGGTAATGCCACAGGGGAACTTTTCCAAGATTCGAAATCCGTCCGTCAGATTCCACTTGAAGTTTCATGAGGTTTCTGACTTTCTCTCTCTCTCTGCCTCTCTCTCTCTCTCTCTCTGTATGTACTTGTGTATGTGTATGTGTGTCAATGTTATAGCCACAGTGCCCTCTTATCTTCTCGAATTCTTCGCTCTTTTTAGATACAATTGTCATTATAAAGACTCAGATTCAAAGGGAAGAATATGAAATTCTGACGTCCGTAGCAGGATTCGGACCCGTATCCGGAGTATCAGAGCAGCGGAGTCATGTTACCAACCTGCCAACCTGACCACGAGAGGGTGTGTGTGTGTGTGTATATATATATATATATATATATATATATAATATATATATATATATATATATATATATATATATATATGTGTGTGTGTGTGTGTGTGTGTGTGTATAATATGCATATATATGTGCATATATGTATGTGTGTGTGTCAAAGCTTACGTCAACAGAGGCGAAATACGATTTACGGGAGCGTCTAAAACATTCTACCTGGCCCACGTCGGAACCCGGATCTTTCTTAGGGTAAACTTTATGGATCACGAGCATAAATATAAATGCGCCTCTGTAATATACACGCACATTTACGCATGGAAATATACCATTACATCAGCACTGAGCGAAAGAGCTATTCCTATTTACCGTTACTTAGGACCCACAGGCAGAGGAGGTAACTGCCAAAATCGCATACGAATTCCTTGTACATTTGCTGTCAGGCAAACTGTAATGTTCAGAATCAATATGTCTGTGTTGTAGCAATAAACTGTATTATAGTAAATGCGGTTCTAGGGAATGGGAGATTTGTAAAGATTTTTATTTTTGAGAGAGAGAGAGAGAGAGAGAGAGAGAGAGAGAGAGAGAGAGAGAGAGAGAGGTGTTACCTGATGGCAGATGAGACAGGTATCTAATACTATGGAGCCCGATTTGATCACTGGGAGCGAATTACTCTCCAACAACATCTAGCGATTCGACCTTACCACATCCTGTCTACCTTTATTTCCTGTTTCCAACGCGGTTAGAGAGAGAGAGGGAACGGACCAAATGTTCCCCTTTTCGCTTACTCGCCTGATTCAGTACTTCAAAGTACCGACAGATTTAAAGAACTGACGAGATACGCCGGCATAACTGTATCAACACAGGCAATGGAGTCCGCCACAACTTTTCAAATTGTACAAAAGGAGCCGAAAAATAGAAGCACTTAAAAATGTAAAGCGATTTGAGTGTGATAAGACATAAGCCACTCAGAGTCAACTGGTGGCAACAATATGCACAGATAAGAATTCGCTCCAATTGAATTCGAACCCGATTACCAGTTGTGGCCTCACGCTGTGCGACGCGTGAGTCGTTCGTTCGTGTGGGGTTCGAACCATGGTTGGAACATTACCGTTCTGTTGACGAAAAGACTAAGATCTACTCATTTTAGTTATATATTTTTTGCATTTTCTTTGTTGCGTATTTTCCATTGTGGGCATGACTTGAGGTTCTTTTCAGCGTCCCTTCGGCCCCTAGCTGTAAGCTCCGTCCATTCTTTTTACTGTACCTCCGTTCTTATTTTCTTACTTTCCACCATCGTCTAACTATTGTTTCATAGTGCAACGACAAGGTTTTCCTCCCGCTGCACCTTTCAAACCTTTCTACTCTCAATTTTCCTTTCTGCGCTGACTGACTTCACAGGTCCCAGCGCCTGGCCTTTGACCAAAATTCTGTATTCTATTCTATTATTACTTATTTACAAATCTCTTTTGAAACTTGTTTGTCCTCCCTTGCTCCAAGCTTCATGGAAATGAGCTACCCTAAATGCAAACACTTTTGCCATTCAGACTGATGGAGACGGAGGACTTTTCCTTTATTGTGACAGAAAACCTCGAATCTTTCAGCCACTCACCTCCTGGCTGAAGGAACCCCTTCTAAGGGAGAAAGGAAGAGTATCTGATTAAAAATGTTTAAAAGTAGACAAGACTATTTTTTTAATATATGATTGAACTTTAATGTATTCTATTTAATCCCTTTATCTTTCTAGAAGTCTTCCGATTTTGCCATAAAATTAAGCTAGTTGCATTAAGACCATAAGCAATGAAAAATAAGTAAAATTATAGTCAGTTGAAAATTCGTTTTTCCAAAGACGAGAAGCAATAGAAATTTTTTTTTTTAATAAATAGAAGCGATTTACTAAACCAGAAAAAAACAAGAGTCTATTGAGAGAATAAGAAAGGAAAACGCAGCATCAGTGAACTCTCCCACAAACCATCTCCTCTCAGTATTTTCTGTAAGTTTTTGTTTTTGTTTGTATGGTGTTTATTCAGCAACGGGACCAACGGCTTTACGCGACTTCCGAACCACGTCGAGAGTGAACTTCTAGCACCAGAAATACATATCTCTACCTCCTCAATGGAATGCCCGAGAATCGAACTCGCGGCCACCGAGGTGGAAGGCCAAACACCATACCGATCACGCCACTTAGGGGCTCAGTATTTTCTGTAAGGAATCTTTCGAAGGAGAAGATGAAGGATTTAGCTTGACATCCAGCAGCACGATCTCAGAAACCACGATTTGATGTTGGTTCCCGACTATTTTCACAGCCTGAGAGAAAAGCAGCTTTGCCCAACACTGATTTATGGAATTTGAATAAAATTCCTTGTTCATATTGGCAACTATGGGTGAAATTCGTTTTGAGCATTTTGAGGTAAAGTCCGTCTCATACTGAGCAACTGTTAGTAAACACAATATTTCTATCAGGACATAATTTTGCAAGGCTCTTTGGGTGTTCCGGGTAAAAAAATCCGTTATTTCCACAGGACCCAACTATGAGATTCAGGGCCTCGGTAACACGGTTTTTTGGACTTTGCTCCTTATCAAAGCATCGGATGTAGCTGAAAGTTGACATGTGTATATTTTGCAACCACACAAATTTTGGCAGCATTATCAATGACCTAAGCCTGATAGTTTTAATTTTTAAAGAGTAAAAATTATCCAGCTGATGCCATGGCCAATGATTACGAGCCAAGAGTCGAAAAACATTCATTACGTAAGCAAGGTAAACAACATTTGACGAAATGTTGCCCTGCCCATCCACCAGCCAGAAACTCATTCACCTTATTCCATCGGCTCTGAAACCCATAGCAGTCAATAATGGCTAACAGGATTTGGAATTTTCCCCGTGGTTGCAAAACTGCATTTGTCTTATGACTTGCAACTTTTTACAGTCAAGAGAAAGCCCATGGCCATGACAAAGACTTTATGAATGGCGGAACGATACATAGATGTGGGTGGGGTATCTGTACTAGCGTAGCTATACTACTGTAGTAATAGCAGTAATATACATGAACTAAGCGTTTAGGCCAACTGCTGGGATCCTTGAGGATCATTTAGCACTTCTTGCAACTACTCGAGAAATGAGTTTTTATAGCCAGAAGTTAAATTTTCTAATCCAACAATGCTCATGATAGCCTTCAGTGTTATCCTGAATTATAACGAGGCCAAAGTGGGTGGAGCCTCATGAAGTCATCATTCTGACGATAATATAATTATTGGTGAAGGTTCAAAGCCAAAATGCGGTAACGGCTATTTTTTTTTCTTTTCTTTTTTTTTTTAGTAATTAGGTAGATAGCCAATAAATAAAAATTGCTTGACATTGGATATAGCAGTTATCAAATCAAGCTTGTCTACTATGTTTTGAAAATTACCAACTATTCCCTACATCATGTCAATCTGATTGTGACCTATAAAGTAGACTGTAATTTCTTATGAAACTTATTTTGGAGTTAGACTAATAATCGAAGTGTTTTTGTATTTATTAACATATTTTGTTGGTTTGTTCATTATGACAATTATCAGTGGAGAGGTTTCAGAGTTCATAAAGGTGTACTGCTTTGCTTGTATTTACATTTTTATGTCATTGTTGCCAGAGGTGTAGCCTTCGTTACGTGTAGCCAATCATCCATCGAGAAAGAGGGAAGAAATGCTGTCATAAGTTACGTAACTAGTGCGTTCGAAACCTTTTCTCTGAGTAAGTTGGCCCGTCTTCAAAAAAAGTCACTTTTACTAATATAAGTACCAAGTTTATTCAACCTACGTAATGCAGAATACAGTCAAAATTTATGTGTAGATATAATGTGTATTCTGAATAAGCGGTATATTTATGAAATGCATAGATAAAAAGTTATTGCGTAAAAACCGTGTTACAGAGGCCCTGAATCTCATAGTAGTCTATATTAGCCTATATGGGTATATTTGGTGTTTAAATTGGAAGATAGTGCTAACGCTTCCTTTCTATTCCGCAATGAAGGCAAATTTCCCTCCTCTCTAAGGTAAGTTCCGTATGTATATTATGCCCTGTGGTTATATTCCATCTATTTAATGCACAACGAAAGAAGATTTCATACCGTTAGCACTCATGGTATTACTCAGGACTGAAAGATGAGAGCATTATGAAACTAATCATCAACCACAAAATTCTTTAGACTCGATTCAGAGACAGCAAGCAACACGAAAAAACGTTTTTCATGCCATTTATTGAAGAAAAAAGTTTAGATAAATTCTTAGTTGAACGGTATTTTAATCTACATTTACTTTATATAATCCATATTTTTATGTTGAAGGTCATAAACATTTCACTCAGAGTAGAACCAACTAATTATAATTATTGAATAAGTGATATAAGAATAATGTGCTTGTTTCCTTTACTCAGCTTTAATAGTTTTTTTTTTTTCGGGAGGGGGGGGGGGGGGGGTCGGTGGGCCACATGTCAGGCCGTTGCGTTTTAATGGCAGTTCGCACACGCAAAATAAAGAAATTAATAGATAACAACATTTTACAATTAATCTTAAGTACTAAGTAACGGACATAACGTAAAAAAAAAAAAAAAAAATAGAATAGCCTATCATATAATATGCGCAGCTCCACCAGATGAAAGGTAATTTTGCGAGATTAAGGTAATTTCCTATGGCCGTAAAATCTTTCTACTAGAACAAACTAATTGCATCCAGCTGCAGCGTGATTCTGGGGAATAGGGAAAAATTCGTTCCACCACAGATTAATTCATCAAGAGGCATAATTTCATACAAGTAAGATTATTAGGGATAATGGAGCTTAGAAAAAAAAAAGGCGCGTTTACGTAACAAGGAAAATATTCTCGGGGATGACAAATAACTATGACAGGTAACTAACGTGTTTACAAATAACCAACCAATTACAACTGAGTCACAAAGATACTTGAACTGACGTAACTTGAGAACATGGTGATGTTAACAGCATTTAATTACAAATCTCTTCGATTCGGTGGAGATGTCATCCTAACATCTTAACAGAAAAAGCTAAAATATACTAATGAAAAGTTGTATGAGACGTCATTCGCCTGAATAATACTGGTAACCATACAAACATACACACACACACACACACACACACACACACACACCACACACACACATATATATATATATATATATATATATATATATGTTTATCTGCTGAGTCAAGGACGTTGAACGTCGAAAGATCTTGCAGAAAAACTCCGTTGTTTATTTTTCCTTATTTGTGGATTTATCACGTTCCAAACTTTCGTGATTCAGTTATACATGCACACACACACACACACACACACACACACACACACACACAATTAATATATATTATATATATA
>NC_087212.1:21218982-21238982 GCF_015104395.2 Macrobrachium nipponense | reverse complement strand
ATATATATATATATATATACATACACATATGCTTGTGTGTGTGTATATATATACTGTAACCACTTTATACGGAACGGATATGAGTATAAGCCTTAAACATACTGAACTGTCGTGTATAGAAATGCACACACGAGTGTTCTTACCAGTAGGCAATGACCCCTTCCTAGTAATTACAAACCCTAACGCGGCAATAATCAAACGTCTTTACTGAGAGTTAATAAAAAATGACAGGCAACTTGAATTCTTACCTGTGGAGGGCATTAAATTGGCCCCTTTCCCAGGTAGATAGATCTAGGAGAAGATCTATGGAATCCGGCCATGCCAATACCTTAATAATAGCATACCAGCGCGGTAGCACAGACACGCCCTATGTTATCATACTTCAAATATAGACCTCCAGGATACAGACGAGCGGGAAAATACTATAAAACAGAGAGAGAGAGAGAGGAGAGAGGAGAGAGAGAGAGAGAGAGAGAGAGAGAGAGATTTTCTTTATGGCTCTGAACATCACGCGTACTATGATTACCATCGTTTGTAAAGGGCTAAAAGAAAAAGGCGTTTAGGCTTATCTGAATGAGCAGAACTTATTAAAAGAAAAAAAATCCTAATTGCCGAACGCAGCACGTTCGTACTCAGTAATTCAATCTTCTATCACCGACCTAGAATTAAAACTAACCCTTTTTCCTCACGGGGGCCTGAAGCGACCGGCCCATTTCTTCAGCTTACCAGTTCTCTTTTCGTTACTTTGGGGCTTTACTTCAACAACATACCTGAAAGAATAAGAAAAAATGATTTAGTCCGGAGTGAAATGATATCAATATCTTAACGTTCCCTATTTGCCTCCAAGTTTCATAAGAATTATTAGAACACCTTTTCGTCGAAAATAACGTGATCTCACTTTTACCGTTTACCCCCCCACAACCCCCACCACACACACAAAGAGAGAGAGAGAGAGAGAGAGAGAGAGAGAGAGAGAGAGAGAGAGATATGACTGAATTCAATACCCAACTATTTGAATACGTATGCCGTTTTGACTCATTGCGTCAGCGTTATTCACCCATACATAATACAATTTCATCAGTTCTATAGAAAATAAATCAAAACATTACATTTTGAATCAGTGTCACCAAAACAATATGATATCTTTCAAGACAAGTTTACTCGATGCCAAGATGCAATGGAAAATTTAATAAATTTCATTTTACTCTTTTCAAATATTTAGAGAATCCGACACTTTCAATAAATCACTTAATCTTGAATTGTATCATAAAACATAGGCCGCAGTGAAAACATTGTGATATAATACGTATATACACTATAATATATATATAATATATATATATATATATATATATATATATATAATTTAAAAATATTAATACACGCGCACATGCATAGACACATAATATATGTCAGTGCGAGTGTCTGTGCGTGTGTGTGTGTGTGTGTGTGTGTGTGTAACATCGTAAATGACATTTATTTATCAAGATTTTTTTTATCTTATTACCTCTGATATTTAATCATCTATCAAAGTTCTATAAAAAGATTGAAAGAAACGTTCCTGCACTAACTTGAGACGCAATGATTTAGGACAGTGACCCCATTGTGAGAAAATATATTTCCTAAACGATAAGGAACAATATTCAATTCCTCCTGTTAGATGTCGGGAATTTGTCCTGCTGTATAGCGTTGCTTAATTCCGGATCCTGGGAATTGCCGCAACATATATTGCACTTTTATTGCAAAAGAACAATTGAAAACGTACACAGTATGAAAGTGGGGCTGTGAACCACAAAATTTCAGATATGTCATGAAATACAAACATCGTTCTTTGATTAATGTATCTTTCATAAGTAGAAACAAGTTAACAGCCAAAAATATGTCACTACCTGAAGAATAATAATACTAACACGGCCCATTTAAGGATACAATGATAACAATTGTAAACACTTTCTGACGCAGAGGATCACGAAGGTATCGGAGATGATCGCTGGACGAAGCAAAACCGGAGAAGAATTCAATTAGTCGAGCTCAAAAGGAAATAAGACAAGTCGCTCCTGGCTTCCGAAGGCTTCCTCCCTCCCGGGGGCTGTCCGTGCCCTATTATGAGAAGGGAAGCTGACGCTGATGGAACAGACAAGAACCCAATCTTATTAAATGATTTAGGGAAAAAAATAAAAAAAAGGGGAGGAAGATGATGGAAGAGGCTACAGGCCTCTTTGATGTCCTGCTCCTGCGAGAAACATCGAAGTATCCGGTTCAAGTTAATTATTAAACGAAGATATTGTAAAGGCTGTTTTTAATAGAAAGGAGGAAGAAGGAGAGAAAGACGAGAGAGATGAGAGAGAGACGGACGAGGAGAGAGACGATAGAGAGGAGAGAGAGGAGAGAGAGAGAGAGAGAGAGAGATGGGGATATATTTTGAAATACTTGGCGCAGAAAAAGACGGAATGGGGTCAGGAGAGAAATAGGTCACAGAAAACCACGAGAGAAAAGCCGTGGACGAAAACAAAACTCCGTCGGTAATAAGAAGTCATTACTTTTACAACTTCAGCTGAGGAAAGCGAAAGACCAAGAAGCTAAATAAGCGGCGAAATAAGAAAAAGGGGGCATAAGGGGGAGAAGGAGAGGGAGGGAGAGAGGGGGAGAGGGGCTCCTTGACCCCAACTTCCCTCTTTCTCGCAACTCGGTCTCTTGGTCCCCCCCCCCCCCCCCCCCCCCGCGCTTCCCCCCAAAAAGTCGTAGGCAATTAAAACGTCAAAGAGAGATCGATGAACTCCAGGAGTGAAAATGGAGTCTCAGCGACAAAAGAGATACGAAAGTTTAGTCCGAAGTTGATGGGTTTTGAGTACGTTAAATGAAAAGTGATGGGTGGGAGGGAGTGCGAAGGAATCCCTTCTTTTCTTCCTCACTCCTCCTCCTCCTCCTCCTCCTCCTCGCTCTCCTTCTCTTCCTCCTCCTCCTCCTTCCGTCACTTTTGCAGAGGTCCAAGACCTCTCCTCGATAACAGACTTGATAAAGCCACTCGCCTAAGAGACGGAATGACAAGAAAGAAACGAGTCAAAAAGCAAGCTACACAATACCAGAATCCCTTCAAGAACCGATATACAACAAAACAGCAAAACTGAAGGTTAAATGTTCATTATTCGAAATTCAGGCCCTGCGTGTAACTCCCACAGGAAGACTGAATAAAAGCAGGAAATCCGACCTTTTAACTTTGGCGAAAGTAACGGATAATACTGTGAGAGCGCCAAAGCCCCTTCAGTTCTCGATGATAATCAGTATGGAAAGTTGTATCAGATGACGATCTGCCTTTGTTTTTCTTTTCTTTTTACCGATACGCTTCATTAATAGGTTAATGTGTTGGAACTCTTTAGCCTTACAGGAAAAGTGTTGTCTTTTCTAGCTATGTTGAGCAACAGGTTAGCGCGGTCCCACTTCAGGAAGAGCGAGGTTCTTTTGCATGACTATTAATGAATTTGCAATAAATTTTCCCCAGATTAAAAAGTTTGGAATGAGTAAAGAAATATCACTAAATTGAAAGTCACGGGATGATCTTAAAATATTTCTACTTTTATCGTTCTGTAAGTTCCAAATAGTACTCAGTAGACCGTTAACTTATGTAATGAGAGAGAGAGAGAGAGAGAGAGAGAGAGAGAGAGAGAGAGAGAGAGAGAGTATCAGGCCAAAGTGCTTCCCTTTTTTGAAGGTATAGATTTTGACAGCAGTGAACATTAACGTCTGGCCTTTTCCCGTTACTTCCCTCTTTCTTTCTCGACCATAGTTGCCACCCACAACGTTCGACTAACAGCCAAGCAGCCCATTCGCTGCGTATGCCGAGAGAGCCATACTTGAATTCAAAGGAACGTTCCTGTCTCGTCCCTACTCCTCCGGTTCGAGAATCGAACAATGGTCACTCAGAAAGTGAGCCACTGAGCCACGAAACCAGGAGAGAGAGAGAGAGAGAGAGAGAGAGAGAGAGAGACTCAAGTTCTGCATCTAAGCAGAAGGCGCAGGCATAGGCCTACCACACACGGACACGAAAGCGAGAACAAACAAGCCCAGACGACGCATCCAGTCCTGTGAAAATGGAAGGGCCAAGCACAATCAGGCTGACCCATCCTTGCATGGCAGCGAAATGACCAGCTGTCAATCACAAGGATCCTGTTCTCTGTCAGGCTGGACCAATAAATCGATGTCTCCTGATGAATTCCTCGGCGGTATTAGTCATCGCGTTCCGAGTCTTATTTATGACCAATGTATTTATTTATTCATTCATCTATCAATGGATCTGTTCTTAATTCTTTATTGATTAGACAGGAGGGTCGTCATGGCGGAACAAATTCATTCAAACAACAGAAACTGAGCGAAATCTCACTTGATTTCAAATCGATATTTCCTTAAACTTGATCACGAGAAAACCAAAAGGCCACGCGGTGATATCTAAATGATGATGGAGCCGAAGACGGCTCGTAGTGATGATGAAGGGAGGAAAATTTCGAAGCGACGCTGAATCAAAGAGAAAAGATGGCGCCCCAGAGATGAAGTAGATTATGCTAATGACGGGGATGATCCCGAAGAGATGGGTGACACGAGATGATGGAAATATTCATAGTGATGCCTCAGGAGATGATAATGGCCCCACTTACTTGAAATGTGATTACCTCGGCATTATTTAGAAAGAAAGGTTGACTTCGACGTCAGTTCAAGGATTTTCCTTCAAATCTGATTAACAATCAATTCATTATTCACACCCAGTATTCACTTCTTACTCAAACCAAAAGAAATTCTTTTCAAAATGAAGACGGACACTGATCGATGATTTTATCGTTGAATCCAATACTCTAAATTAATGATTTCAGCGTTAAAAATATATACAAAATTATATCAAATAAATGTAAATCTATATTAAAATACACATTTTACGATTCAAGGCATATTCTGTTTACAGATAAGAATCAAAAGAAAAATCTATGTAGCTATTGCATTGATAGACTTAAAATTCTGCCGTATAACAGGAATGAACATTGTAGAACTCCCAGCAAAAGCTGCGGGATGTATTTTGAATAAAGGACACCATCTCATTCGTCGTGAAACCAATCATAAAATTCATCACTGAAAATTAATTAAGCCAAAATCCAATCGGTAACAAAATGCTTAAAAATCACGAATGATTCCGGTTCCCAAGGGGAATATTAATTTGCATTCAAATACGCCTTTTCCAAGCGACGTCAGGTCATATCGAAACATGTCAGGTCAGCCGGGGTCAGCGGTGACAGCCAATCCATCACCCTTCGGACACCCCCTTACCGTACCCACCTCCCTTTAGAGTCTATAGCGGGGGTGACAAGGGGCGTGTAAACACAAAGACCTATCAATCACGTGCCCTCAGTTGCGTATGCTATAAATAATACATATTTACCTACATACGTGAGGAGGGGGAAGTGCATGTCACTACATTTGAGTGTGGAACGAGACTATGGCCACTATGTTTGTTTGGATGAACGCTTCAAGGAAGACGAGAACTCGTCATTTTGAGGGACACCTTCACATATAAATACTATACAAATGAATAATAACGATGCCCATCGGAGAACAATAAGCCAGGGCTACTGAACTTGAACTGCCTTTCTGTAACCCCCCCCCCCCCCCCCACAACAGCAACACCACTGACACAAACAGCTCGGAATGAAAATAGTGATAAAAACAAAATCAACAATAAGGGACGACCTTTTCTGAGGACAGTAGCATTGAATATAATAATAATAATAATAATAATAATAATAATAATAATAATAATAATAATAATAATAATAATAATAATAATAATAATGACGACAGTAACATTGAATATAATAATTAATAATAATAATAATAATAATAATAATAATAATAATAATAATAATAATGAGGGCCACATGGTGTGATCGGCAACATCCTCAACTTATCACCGATGGGATACAGGTTCGAAACTTGGGATATGCCTCTATTGACCTGAGCACTGAAAATATGTGCACCCGATAGTTAATCAACTGTGTAAGGAGAAAACCTTGGTCTAGCAACTTCAACCCCACCCCCAGGAGGGGGGGGGGGGGGTTGTAAGAGCTGGAAGAGGTGGAAAAAACAAGTCAAAACTGCACCGAAGTTTCTTCGAGTTTTCTGTACAGCGTATAATGCTGTATGAGCCACGGCCCGGTGGTGGTCTCTCTAATAACGTTGGCAGGCGCACGGTCATGGCTAACTTTAACCTTAAATAAAATAAAATCGACTGAGGATAGAGTGCTGCAACTTCGTATGTTTGATGCTTGGAGGATAAATGATCAACATAACTTACAGCCCTCTAGCTTCGGTAGTTTTTAAGGTTTGAGGGCGGAGAGAAAAAGTGCAGAAGGACAGACAAAGCCACCTCAATAGTTTTCTTGTACAGAAAACTAAAAATGAGCACAGTGAGAAGAAACAGTTACACTTCCTTGCGGCTCTGTGTTTCTCAGTTTTCCCTCTGGTGACATTTGGCATTAACCCCACAAGGGATAAAGAGAAAATTAATTGCCACGTCGCTACAGTGGATGGACTGATATACTGAATTTATTCAATCACAGTATTAATGGTCCGATAAATGAATAAAAAAAATTAACAAAACCAAAAATCACAATCATCCAATATAACACAGGCAAAGGCTGTCAACTTAATATGTCGGGTAATGTTAGTCATAATTATGTAAACTTTTAATGGACGATAAAAAAATACAAAAAGACAAAAAGCATCCGGATATTACCTTCTTAGTCAACACTGATGATTTTTATTCTCTACCACCACCTCGGCCATTACTAACAGTTGCACATTTAGAAACTGTTTGCACATAAGTAGCGTCTTAATATCAGTCAAGGACGCTGCCTCAGTTACTACAACTAATGTTACTAATGCGAATTGCAGTAACAGTAGCAACAATTGTAAGGTCATTGTTATAATAACCGCGTTGGCCAAAACGAACGCTCAAAATAGTTTAACAAGTCAGCAACAGTACAATCCCAAACATGTCAACAACCAAGGCAATGGAAATAAAACAAGTTGCAGTCAGTCAAATCAATTACGAATTCCCTGTTTGCATAAACATACGTCTGTCATTCGATATTCTTGCGGCCCCCCTCCCCCACACCAACGCCCCCAACACTGAATGGATGGGTGACGCCAAGCGTACGCACTCTTCGTCCATCGTAAACAAGAGTTGTCGTCACGCATGCGCGTTACCGACATTCTCTTGTTCGGCGTGAGAGAGTGGGGGGGGGGGGGGGGCGGTCTGGAATGAACGTCACATTGAAATGGAAAAGGTCAAAATAATGGAATTGTTGCAGTTCATGGGAATGAATTGTGAAAGGTCATAACAATGAAATTGTGAGTGGTCATAACGCTGAAATTTTGGGAGATGTCAGCAGCAGTGAAATTGCTGTGTCATATCCTGATATTGTGATAAGTTGAATTCTCGACACTGATAACAATACTGAAATTATGTGTCTAAGTTCTGACACTGGTAGCAGATGATGCTGCTACAATTGAGATAGGCCTCACACTGAAATTATGATGGAGCAGAATATTAAACTATGGGTTAAATTGAAAGAAATCATTAACTGAAAACCTAGAGAGGTCACATAGATAATAATTGCAAACATGGGAGATGTAACATGAAACACCCTTTTCAGACCCTTTTTATACTACACCTTAACAACAATAACAACGACAAAGTAGTTTGTAGGCTTACTCCCGGAGTAATCGAAATATGGCATAATTCCTAGACCTGAAACTAAGATTGGTCTACGCAATCAAATTCTGTTAAAAGGCAAGACAGGAGAACTGAGATATCGACTACCATGAAATCTGTAAAGAGAATAACAAACAAAAAGAGGTAAATTACAGAAACGATTTAAAAAAAAAAATTTCACATGAAAATAAGAAAAGCTAATTTGAGAGCCCTTAGGAAGGCGAGAACCCCTCTTAACGATAAACTTAACTGGAGAGAGAGAGAGAGAGAGAGAGAGAGAGAGAGAGAGAGGGAGAGAGAGGAGGTGAGTGTGGGGAGGGATGGAGGAGGGGGGGGGGGCGAGAGCAGCGTCCGTTGACACAACCAGGTGTATTTTCCTTCAGAATTACGAATGTCTTTCGGATATCCACAATCAATAGTTGATTGGATCTACAGCTTTATAGTCAGTCGGTCGATAAAACTGACGCAGGTGAACCTGGGTTGTTTGTTGGAGAAAATGTCACTTCTTCAAACAACTTTTCGAGACATAATTTATTATTGTAACTATTTATGTATTTACTTATTCATCTACGTTTCGTGCGGCGCATGAAGTTTTTAAGATGCAAACGAGAGAGAGAGAGAGAGAGAGAGAGAGAGAGAGAGAGAGAATTTTCTAGTACAGGTATCACATTAAGGTCGCTTATTCTAACCGAAGAAACTGAAGGAGACTTGCTGCTTAGCGTGCAAAATACCCGTGTCATAAAAAGCTACACGAATATATGAACGGTACAGAGAAAAAGAGAGACGGGAATTTCCATCGCAGGCGAACGGCCGTCACTTTTTCGTTCATCCAACGACGGATGAACGGCGGATAACGAGGTTCCCGGACCAGCGCCGATCGCCAGTCGCCACCCACTCCCTATCATCCGCACGGCTATCAAATATTCAGCACAACCTTTAAACGATAAAAAGGAACATCTGGTTCGTCCAATGGCCGAAAAGGCCGGTTCCGAATCTGGTCGTTTGCGGTCGCGGGCCAACAATGGACGAACATGAGTGGATCGCCCAAGTGAATGAAAGCTTTCATGGAAGTCATTAAGGATCCGCGTTTTCATGGGGGATGCTGTATATATCTATCCATCCAGGGGAAAAAACTCGTCGGTTTGTGGGGGGGGGGGGGGGGGCGGAGGTTTCTACGGTTTTAGAGTAATACTGAGGGAGATAACACTGGGTTACTGGAGACGGTAGATCATTGGAGATATTTATAAACATGGCTAAGTTCATGAAAATCATATTCACAACGAATTTCTTAGACGATACGGAATTCGCATCTCACCTGCGGCCTCTTTAGCGATCATTCAGATATTGTCATTCACAATTACACGTAAAACAACGGGAATATAAAATAATCAAAATGTCAAGAAGGGTCACTCAAGAAGCCACCGCCATCCACCTACCATCAGCGTCACCTACAATCTATTCTCATCAAATTTTACTCTGAAATCTATATCATTATTTTCTCGTCTTCTCCGAAAAATAACCAAATTGAGACGAGAAAATTAATATGGGGATTTATCCTCGTTATTCCGCTCTGGTGGCTCTACCAAGACATCACTGGCCGCTCGCTGGAGTTGACGGAAGGCTTCTGTAGGGGAGGAGAGAGAAGAAGATCTACTGTAGGGGAGGAGAGAGAAGAAGATCTACTGTAGGGGAGGAGAGAGAAGAAGATCGAGGGAAAATCGAAAAGGGAAGTGAGATAAATATGTGAAAGACCACCAACGTGAATGGATGACAAATCTACAAACGAGATGAAGTAACTGACGATGATGGTGAAAAATTATATGGACAGAGGCGATTTTTTTCTCTCTCTCACTCAAAGGTAGTATGTGGTGAAGTCAGATATGGGAGGAAGGCATTTATAACAAGTGAGATTTAAGCTTTCAATTAGCTTTGTCCAAAGGAGGATGAATTGTAATTGAAAAACGATTCCTTCTTATGAAACATCAGTGGCAAAATGGAAAAACTCGAAAAAGCTCCCACCCATATTTAAGTCTAGTCTCTAGAGGATGAAGAAAAAGTAGAAGAGAAGAGAAAAGAAGAGGGAGGAGGAGGAGGAGGAGGAGGAGGAGAGAAGGGCGTCTTAATTAGATGCTCACTAGGGTATGAAAAGGGCAAACAGGAAGTTGGCATATCATTTCGAAGATAAACACAAACGCACTCAAACACACACTCCAAAAATTTAAGCTGAAATGGCACACACAGCCCGAAAGCTCTCTTCTCCGAAGACCTCATTGAAACTACTCTTTTGAAGCTGTTGGTGTTTTAAAGCGCCCCGGCTCCTATTCTATCGCGTCAAGAAAAGAGAGAAAGAGAGCCTTTTCAGAGGGACTTGACATTCTTCTCTCTCTCTCTCTCTCTCTCTCTCTCTCTCATACTACATAACAGCTCTCCGTTCCCTCTCGACTTCATTTCTTATTTCGTTCAACTATGTTTTCCTTATGAAAAAAAATATAAACAGATTAAATGAAACTAAAATGACACACACTCCCTTTCAATATCTCTTGTAAGTTGGTTAGCTGTCTCTTCGTAATTTTGCCTGACCTACGACATTCCGAGAATTTAATCTCAATAAAAGTATGGAATATATACCCATCTTCATCATTTCTTCCTTCATTGCATCCACAGATAAAAAGAAAAAACCCAGCGTTTTATTATTAGTACAGAAAAGTTCGAGGTAAAAGTTGATCAGGATATAGGATATAACCATCTCCAGTATTCAAAAACTAACGAAAGAATGTGTTCAAGTCGATAAAACCTCAGTCCACCAAGTGAGCGACATCCAATAGCAAAGAAATTCCTTCCCGTCCAACACTATGGTAAAAATCCCCTGGGGACAATGAATGCATAATTTAAAATGCAAATCCCACTAATTTCAGACGGTCTAAATTCAGCCCGGAGACGGACCGCTGGTCGACCTCGGAGTAAAATAAAAAATAAGTTTTTTTTTTTTTTTTTATTTCAATGTTAGGGAACCCCTTCCACCCTTGACCCCTTTCCTCCTTGACTCTTTCCCCTCTCCCGACCCCTTCCCATCCCGATCCTTTTCCCCTACACGTAAGGTCCGGAGGAGAATCCAATAACCCTCTGGTGCAAGAAGAATATTACCCGTGGGCAATCTGTCCAAGACTGATGATGACGTCATACTGCAACTCTGCACTTCTCAGCATCGTCGCACACCCCCCCCAACCCCCATACACTCTTCAGCCCCATTCGCCCAGCTTCCTCCCCAGCTTCTTCCCCCCCCCCCCCCACTACTCTTTCACCACGGCACCAATTTCAAAAAATCTGAGAAGGAGACCCAGATGAATCTCGGAAGAGTGGCTCGAAATGAAGCTTCTTCCCAAGACGTTCAGATGAAACCTTCATGAGCCTTCAGGCGGTGGATGATGGGGAAAGAGGGGGAGGAGAAGGAGAAGGAGAAAGAGGAGGGGTCAGTAGGTGGAGAGAAAGAGAGAGAGAGAGAGAGAGAGAGAGAGAGAGAAGTGTAGGTTTCATATGTGGTAGGGCGCCGTGGCAATATCCGGTAGCAGGAGGAGAGTGATCTATGGTTGGACAAGTCATCTAACGACCAGCAGGAGGTCTTATAGTCCGGCACTTCTATCTCCCCATTCCAACCCTTCTGTTCACTACTTAAATTCTTCCATTCTGAACAGAAATCGACTCATATGATGGCCATAGCACCCGTTCTATCTCTCAAGGACTGTCCAGACTTCAATCAAAAAACAACAATTTCGTCCCATCAGCGAGTGTTCGTATGAATGTCTGTTCAGAATTCTGTGAAAGAAGTCAGTAGGCAAGTTTTTCTAAAACATAGCGGATATGTTACAGTAAGACCATGAAACCAGGGATTTTCCGAAATCGCTGAAGTTTTCAGAGAATTCGTGAGAATCACCAATTCACTTTGATCCCCGGGGTGCTAGTACTAAATACGGCGAAACACATTTTGATCCCCTCGGGGGCTAGTACTAAACACGGTAAAACACTATAGAATAGATGAATCACTGCTTCGCCGTGTTTAGTAGTAGCCCCTCGGTGATCAAATATCTATAAGTAAATTGGTGATTTCACGAATTCCCTGAATATTCCAGGGATTTCGTGAAATCCCTGGTTCCACAATCTTACTGTAACAGATATAAAGATTCACTCAGCGACCATTTCCTCCTTTAGCCGGCAAGTGAAGGACAGAAATGAATTTGGCACTTGTACATATCTGTATAAATGCTTACACGATAAAAAAATAAATAAATAAATAAAAACAATAAGGACTCAAGTCTCCCCCACCGAGCGATCGGTGCGCTGTAAGGCATCCGATGGCCGTTCGTTGAAACCAAATCGTGAAAGAGTTTCCATAAAGTCCGGCAGACAACATCAGGTGCGCCATTCATTTTTAATCTGGAGGCAATTAAACTATGAGCGATCTGCTGATTGCCAATACAATGGCAAAGATAGGTAAGCCAATTTGAACAATCCACTTTAATCTCTTGGCGATTAGGTTTTCTTCGCAGCATTAATCCCTTTCACAGAACAGCGCTTTTGACTGAATTGCAATTATTTGTTTGCCCACTGTTGAACCCTAATACAAGGGGGAATTACGCTCGATTATTACGTAATATTTTTGCATTTGCCGTAATCTTCCATTACAACCATCATTACACAGCAGCTGACGGCAAAAAGTAATGTCCCATAAACGGGGAAATAGGAAAAATGGCTGCAATTTCCATTTTCATCGAAAAAGTCCTCATCCGATTCTATTAGGGCAAAACAGCAACACTACAGGCAACATTTTTTATACTTAACCTTTAAAATTTTCAATATATCAAAGTCCACGAATGAGATCCATATGCCCTTTGTACTCTAAGCTCTTGAGTTAGAACCCAGCGGGCATGAATTTAGACTACAATTGCTCGCGTTATAGGAATAGGGTAAAATGCTTATCACACCTCCAGCTGCGTCCACTTTCTAAGCTCTAGGGATAGGGAACCATGGGTCCAAGTAGTCGGTTGGGGTTCTAGGAGAACATAGAAGGGTCATTAAACTCCGATACTTGGGTGATATCTATTGGCCTTTCCTTGAAGCTACGCTGCTGGTCTGACAAAGCACGGTTTCCTCTATCATTCACTCTTTCATTCACCTCAAAGTATATCTTAGTTTTACCAGACCACTCAGCTGATTAACAGCTCTCCTAGGGCTGGCCCGAAGGATTAGATATTTTTACGTGACTAGGAACCAATTGGTTACCTAGCAACGGGACCTACAGCTTATCGTGGGATCCGAACCACATTGTATCGAAGATTGAATTTCTATCAACAGAAATAATTTCCTCTGGTTCCGCGTTGGCCGAGCCGAGAATCGAACTTCGAACAACCGGATTGGTAGCCGAGCGCGAAATGCACTCAGCCAACGTGGAACTCATTCACCTCAAGGATAGGGAGTGCTTCAGCTAGCGGAACTTTAAGATAAAGGTAGTATCTACAATATTTCGAATGTCCTCCGTTTCTCACTATATCAGTGAACCAAATGGCACAACAAACCCGGACCCAGCTCGCAAAAGACATGAGATGGCAGCTGCGATACCATAGGGAGAGTTTTGGTCAGAAAAAGAGATGTCATAATAATCTTGAATATACGAATACACGCATTCATAAACTGATATGAATACGTGCACATGACACCTATCTCGACGCAAACATATGTAAAGTTAAGTATATCTTAGCTTTACCAGACCACTGAGCTGATTAACAGCTCTCCTAGGGCTGGCCTGAAGGATTAGATAGTTTTACGTGGGTAGGAACCAATTGGTTACCTAGCAACGGGACTTACAGTTTATTGTGGAATCCGAACCACATTATATCGAGAAATGAATTTCTATCACCAGAAATAAATTCTTCTGATTCCGCGTTGGCAGAGCCGAGAATCGAACTTCGGATTACCTGATTGGTGGGCGAGAGCGAAGGAACTGCAAACATATGTAGATGTTTTCACAATGCTCCTCGCAGTCGTACTATTTTCCCGTAATCAAGGCATCCTGATAATTACGCTCCATCTGAAAATAAACCTAATGGTAGTAAAATAAACTGGTGAAATAAGATATCTCTTCTGCCATATCGAACTACTGCGCTGCAACTGCTCTTACTTGGGCTTTACTTTTTTTTTATGAACGATAATCTTTAGATGTTGCCATCCGTGATGTTGTCTACACTTGCAGATTCAGAAGCTATTTCCATCGTCTTGACAACCATTGCGCTCAGCCGGAACAAACAAATCACAGCATTCGCTTTACAGTATCGCACAGCGGGAGGTTGTCTTGCGTAAGGACGGTAACGATAAATTGAAAAAAAAATGATATGCAATATTTCATAATGAAAGGATAAAGACATGAGTAATACTGCGAAAATAAATATTCCTATTGTCATAACGGAGGTTTCAAGCTATATCTGTACAGATGATGACATTTTTGTAATCGATAAATCGGCAGCCCATCTCTCTCTCTCTCTCTCTCTCTCTCTCTCTCTCTCTCTCTCTCTCTCTCAACGAAATGTCACTGATTATTGGGATTGGTGGGTGACTCACAAGGCAAGAATGATTTAGTTCAGCCAATTGTCTAACCTTTAGGATCCCAAGCGTAATAGCACGCACGATTTTCAACATCCTTCTCTCACTCAGATTTCCAAGCGTCCTTCAGTTCAGTCCAATATCCTTATAAGTCCCTTGACCTCCAATTGTATCCTGCTGCGTTTCCCTATACCTCTCAGTCAGCTTTCAGTCAGGGAGCCCTTTGCTTTTATTAGCATTATTTTTCACCTGCAATCTTAAAACGACGTCTGTTTTTACTGAACATCGTTCCGGTTTATCATAAATCATAATATCAGGCATTGTTCCAGTTTTCCAACGTCATGCTTCATACACCTGAACACCAAGTTCATTGTAATAACATTATGTAGTTCTTGCCTGGTATAAATGTTAATGAAATGAAGTTCCTTGACGAAGCTATCGCCCATCCCTATATAAATTTTATATTCAGTAGCTTGTTGACTCATCTATTAGTTTAAATTGTTTATGCTGGTTTTCAGCTGCACTAACAAGAACCGCAATGATTTTAATAGGTTTTCCTTAAAACGACCATAATTTAGAAGGTCAAGAGGGAGATTATATAAATGGGTATACCCATGAATATCGTTTTACAGAGAGAAAGGCGGCTTGATAAGAGAGGGAAAATGCTATTTCACTTGTAAGGACCTCGGCAAAAATACCCGAGATTACAAGAGATTTGCGCCCCTAACGGGATGCTCTTCTATCGATAACGACCTGCTGACCTACCAGATACGGAGGATCGACAGCCTTTCGGCAAATATGAGGGACCAGAAATTGACAAGAAAAAAATTTTTCCTTCGCATTTTCCTAGAGGGTCAATTTTAACCACCGTGCTCTTATCATGAAATATAAGAGAGAGTTACAAGGAGTTACAAGGATTAGGACGTCTCAAAGACTTGTTAGTCCATCCGAGGAGATTTGTGCTAACTTACCTCTACGAGCAGGTTTTACTGTTCACTCATTGTCGTAAGGATTTAGGCTAGTTTTCTTTTAAACTCTTCCACACTGTTGTTGTTTACTTCTGGTGGCAATTTATTCCATGTGTCGCATATCATGTATGTGAAGAAGTTCCCGCAATGAGATGTGCTGTATCTCTTCAGCTCTAGTTTCCATCCAGCATTGCTTGCCTGGTTTTCGTTTAACGTAGAGAGAGAGAGAGAGAGAGAGAGAGAACAAACTCACCCTTCAAGACCCATTCCCTCTTTAATCATCACCCCAAGATTAGCCACAATGCCCTTCCACCTTCCTCGTCCGGGGCAAAATCAGGTTCATTAATATTTTCGTCAGAGTCAAACGAATGCAAATTCGCCTTTCACACTCATCGCTTTAAGCCCGAGCAAAGATAGAGTCACTAGAGAGAGAGAGAGAGAGAGAGAGAGAGAGAGAGAGAGAGAGAGAGAGAGATACAAATCCTTTTAGGGGACTAAATCAAGCCAAAGGGCGCCATACAATATTACCTTACCCTCTATGCAAATGAGTTACACAAAATCATGTTGGCCCACGAGATGATTTGCTAATGAGACCTGCACATTCTGAATAGCATTATTAGGCCGGGAGCAAATCAGCTTACGTGATGAACAAAGTACTACTAAAGAAGTCGCGTCACACCTCATAGGATCGGATGATCCACGAATGCGGAAAGGTATGTTTTGTTCGTTAGCAATGGAGAGCAACAGCTACAAAAACACCTAGAGCGAAAATATTTAAAGGACAACAGGCATTTATATATATATATATATATATATATATAATATATATATATATATATATATATATCTATATATGCGTGGTGTATTAGAGAGAGAGAGAGAGAGAGAGAGAGAGAGAGAGAGAGAGAATTTAGGGCAAAGGCCAAGCACTGGGATCTACGAGACCATTCAGCGCTGAAACGAAAATCGACAGTGAAAGGTCTGAAAGGTGCCTTGCAGTTACATTATAAATCAATTCTTCGGAAGAGGGGTGGAGAGTAAGATGGAAGAGTGGGAATTTGAAAGGAGGTACAGTAAAAGGAACGAAACGGGTTGCAGCTAGGGGCCGAGGGCACGCCGCAAAGAACCTTAAGTATTGCATTCAGTGCATCGCATGAAGCACATTGACGGCAATACTCTCCTACGGAGGGGGGGTAGAGAGAGAGAGAGAGAGAGAGAGAGAGAGAGAGAGAGAGAGAGAGATTTAAACCAATAATTTGCCACAAGGGTCGCAATCATCTGTGCCAAATGAACAAGAGAATCTCTCCAAAATGGCTTCTTTGGGGTGCATTGGGCCCAATAGTCAATTAATTACCCAAACCGCTCTAATGACAGATGAATCCAGGAAAACTCTCTCTAATGAACAAAGTCAATTATCTCTCATCTTGTGGGCGCCAAGAGGAGGCGGAGGAAGAACGGGAGGAGAGAAGTAGATAGACGCACGAGGAAAGGAACCAAGGAGGAGGCACTACAGGAGTTATAAGGATTAGGATGTCTCAAAGACTTGTTAATCCATCCGAGGAGACATCGTGCGCTCACATATCTCTAGGGGCAAGTTTTACTGTTCGTTCACAGCGTCCTCATGATTTTGTCTAGCTTTCTTTTAAACTCTTCCACGCTGTTGCTGTTTACAATTTCTGATGGCAGTTTATTCCACGTGTTGCATATCTTGTATGTAAAGAAGTTCCCACAGTGGGATGTGTTGTACCTCTTCAGCTCTTGTTTCCATCCATGGAACACGAGGAGCCACGTAAATGATTAAGGAAAGTTTATTGAGAAAAAATAGGAAGATACGAAGAGCAAAAGTGGGAGGAACAGGCAACATGAAAAAGGAAGATTGTGAAGAGATCGCAAGGAAGTGAAGGGCGGGGAAATATAATCATGACAATGTGAAAAAAGAAGGTGAAGAAAAAGATAATGATGAGAAGAAGGGGAAGAGAGAATATAATGAGAAAGAGATGAATAATTTGATTGGAAATGAGTAAAGAGAGGTGTGAGGATGGTGTGGAGAGAGAAAAAATAATGAGCAGGGTGAATGGGAGTTGAGATGGAAGAGTAGGAGGCAGAGGACGAGGCTGAGGATCACCATTAGCGAGGTACCAGACATAATTCTGCATCATTAACAGTCATTATTTTTCACAATCAGGGATTCATTAAAAATCTTCACCATCAGTCATTATCTCTAGATTGGGGAATGGGGCTAACGACGAATCAAGAAAAGCCATTAATTACCATCATTGACGGGCCAAGCTATAATTAGGTCATTAATGTGAACTGGCGGAGAGGGAATGACTTCTTCATGATCTCCAATATTCATATTCCATATCATGAAGCTTTTCTTTGCAATTATCTCACGTGCTCCTAGAGTGTCTCATTAAAACCTAACGTTTACATAAACATGTAAAAATACGTTCCAATTATATAACGTGTGTATAATTACATATATACCTAGTATGTATATATATATATATATATATATATATATATATATATATATATATATATACATACATACTCGTACATGTATTGACCTTGGTTATACACTTTCAGGGAGTTCCTTCCCTGCTCCTTAGTGAGGATTAGGTCCAGCTGGCCCATCTGGCGTGCCGTGGATTAGGGTTCCTAGCTTAAAGTACGAGTACCTGGTGTCTCGTTGGTTGATACTGTAAGTAAAAGCTGCCTTCGAAAACTGTGATCTTAGTCAGAATGGTCACCAGAAATTATTGGATGATACCTGGTGGATAACCATAGTTCAAACCCAGCCGGGAATTATGCACTACAAGTAACTTGCAATCCTTCAGAGAATTTAAATCGTGAATCATCCATAGATTCTGCGACGTAAATAGGAACAATCAGCAAATGACCCCCAGCCCTGGCCACATGATCGTGCAAAGAATCTCCTGGTTTATAAATACTAAATATACGTTTGTTAATAACAATGCAAGGAATTTGGAAAGGAGAAAATGGTGGGGATAATGTTTACATTTCATCTGGAAGTACAGATGGAACTGGTAGAGGAATAGGCATGACTTGAACACCAAATGCTGAAAAGTTATTGAATGACTGGAGATCATTCAACAGTATATTACAACTGACAAGATTTAAAACAGAACAATATGATTATAATAGTGTGCTATGTACTAACATATATTACACTCTCAAAAGAAATAAAAGATTAATTTTATACGCAACACCAGAATTTTATAAATGAAATACCGGAAAGTTATGAGAACTGGAGTTAGCGATATGAATGTTGGTAGAAACACCTAAGGTACGGAAGGTGTAATGAGCAAGGAATAACTCGTAGAGAGAGAGAGAGACAACAAACAAAAATGAGGTGCAGATTATTAGCCTTTTCACTGCAAATAATTTGGTAATCGCAGGAAATCTTTTCCGATAAAATGTCTTCCATAAGTAAACTTGAACATCCCCTGATAGCAGTCAAAAAAGAAGAAGAAAAAAAAACAGATTACATAACTATAAATCGAGAGAGCCGGAAGATTGCGGAATGTCAGAGGAGTTGATATCGGCAGTCATCATCAACTTGCCACTGTCACATTAAAGCTGGAATTAAAACCAGCTAGCCATAATACGTAAAGCTTCTTAAAGATAAAAATCGATAAGCTTGTGCAATCGAATGTCGAAACAGATTTGCGGTTCCAGAAACCACATCTGAGAGTAGGCAATGAATAGAGACTGGTTTTATCATTAACATCACCCACTGGAAAAGCAGTGGGTGATGGGGTAAATAGGGTAAAAAGCCGAAAACCTTCGATACCGGATGAAACTTGGGAAAAAATACAAAGCAGAAAAAGAAAAGGTACAAGAACACAGATTGCTAGAAGCAGAAGAAAAACGGAAAGTAGAACGCGCAGTGTACCCAATTCTGCAGTGTGAAGTTACAAGATCGGAAAGAGATAAAGTGAATATTTGGACAAAAAGTCTGACGATGTTGGTAAAGCCACGTATTCAGGGAGTGGCATTGTTGTTAGGTTGCCACACAGAATTATTAATGAAATATCCATTGGCAGAAAAAAAAAATTGAGGAAAATACCTGCCAAATGGAGGGATAACTTAATAGAGAATGAAGACAATGCTGTGTGGAATATTTATTTCGGTAATGAATAATGGATATGAGGGGAATAATCTGACTGATTTACCAGAAGCTGAAGAAGACCTGAATAAATTCGGTTACTGGAGTGGAATCAATAACAAACTAAACAGAAGGAAAACACAAAGTTATGATGGAATTGATGTAGAGATCTCCAAAAATCTATTGCAAAATTTTATAAAAGTATACATACACATATACATACATATACATATATTTACATACATACATATTTATATATACAAAGACACACACACACATATGTATATATATATATATATATATATATATATATATATATATATATATATATATAACAACCACACGTAAATATATGTCTGGAATGAAAATTAAGGCAAAGCAAAAATGTATTCAGAGCTCAGAAATATATAGCAACCATTTGAAATAATTCATCGCGACAGGAGCCAAACTGAATGGGAATTTATGACACGACACGAATCAAGTAACAAAGGTAAAAAATGCGTATAACCTTTGCTTGGATACACTATTTTCCCGCCGCCGGTCATAAATCAAC
>NC_087212.1:21183982-21213982 GCF_015104395.2 Macrobrachium nipponense | reverse complement strand
AAAATCTTTTTAGATGCATGTCTACAAATAAGTAATTTAAAGAGCTGACAGCTAACTAACCCTTGGGTCAAACATGCCAAGCGCTAAGGTCAGGAAAGGGCAAAACCCTTAAGTCTCAGGTCATTCCTAATAAATATGATTTTCAACTCATACACACTGCGTCTCTCACGTTGCAATTTCCACATATACACGTGCGTGTGTACGCATACATACATATACGTAATTATGAAGCTTTATCACATCGCAGTGATTCATATGCACGCATTAACTACAAATGTCCTTTAATATCCAATTCGCTCTACCTCAGAATTTATTTATTTTCATATATGGTAACCGAACGGGAATTCTGTGGTTGATAATAATTTCGTCCTCTCGTGGATTCGAACCAGTGCACAGAGGAGAAATCAGGACTTCAGTGATTGTTGGCCGAGACGGTAAAGTCACTGAGTTCCTGATTTCTCTTCCGTGCGCTGTTCAAATACACAAGAGGACGAAATTATTATCAACTAAAAAATTCCCCTTCGGTTACCATATATGAAAATATATTAATTCCGAGGAAGAGTGAATTGGATATTAAAGGATATTTGTAGCTTAATGCATATATATATATATATATATATATATATATATATATATATATATATAGTATATATATATTATACACACAAACAACCCAATGATTTGCTTGTTTATCTTAACCTTGTTTGTCTGTTTTAGCTTATATTTATTTCTATTTCTTCACTATTGTTATGCGTCTTTAGTTCAGTATCAAGTGCACAGAATGGTGGACTTTATATATCTATATATACTATAATATATATATATATATATATATATATATATATATCCAAACCATTATTCTAGGAAATAGCTTACAACCAGATAGGCCCGTTGTCCACTCTCGAGTGGTCAAAGGCAGCCGTTAAATTAAATGTTTCCAAAGCAGAGGGCGTAGGTTCGAATCGTGGCCGGTACGATGCACTTACCAGTTATAAATCCCTTTGGGAGTAATTATGCCACGGTATAGTGAAGTCGATACTAAACGATAGTTGAGGCTTAATATTTGTGAATATACAAGGTCCGCGTGTACACACACACACACACACACACACACACACACACATATATATATATATATATATATATATATATATATATATATATAGTATGTATGTATATCATATACTCAAGAAAATATCTGAGTTTAGAATTGTTACCAGTACTGATTTGATTTTTTTTTTCTCTGTTTATGAACCAAATCTGTGTACAATTTTATTTGCAGATAAAAATATGGCTTCAAATCCAGTAATCAAATTACAACCTCAAAGCCGGCACTCCCATGAAGTGTTGTGAAGGATCCCTGATTACGTGAAAAGGGAATAGTAACGATCATTTGAAAGAATAATTATAATAATTATAATAATAACAATAAGAAGAAGAGCTAAAGAAAAACAAATGAATCAGCACCGAACTAAAGCAAAATACGAAGGAAATGACGTCAGAGGCTGAAATGAACAAAGGGAATGAGGAAGAGAAGAAATGAAAGGCCTCGATAAGCGAAGAAAAATCATTTCCCAGACCGGAACATGAGGAGAGAAAAGGGTCAACAGGAGGGGGAGTGGGAAGAGGTGGTGGTGGTGGTGGTGGGAGAGGGGGGGGGGGGGGGGGGAGAATGCCAACGAGTACGTTAGGGTACTGTATAGCTTTAGTAGTGGTGGTGGTGGGGGTGGTATAGTAGTAGTAGTAGTAGTAGTAGTAGTCATGGTGGGAAGAGTAGTAGATAAGGGTGTGGGGAATGCCTTGGGCGAGATGGGTGGGAATGGTTCAGAGCTAAATTGGCTGAATATACCCTTCCTCTTCACCCTAACTCGTCTTCCCTCCAATTCCCATTTCTTCTAACTGATTAGCACTGTTTCTCTCTTACTTGTTTTTCATACTTATTAAAAACAATCGTTATTTTTTTTATGGAAATGTTAAGTATTCCACAAATAGAAGTGTTTCTGATCAGAAGTATTCAAAAAAATAGAAGCGAGATATAATTATACTGAGAATACATCTTTTTAGGGCATCTCTCTCTCTCTCTCTCTCTCTCTTCTCTCTCTCTCTCTCTCTCTCTCATGGGAGTACATCATTAAAAGTTAAATAACATTTCCCGACGTGATTCCGTTCTCGCTTCGGAGGGATGTCAAAAAAAGCTTTTGAGTGCCACGTATTTTCCTGCTTTTATGTAGTAGAGGCACAGATTCCACGCAGATAATTACTACCGCTGCGTTTCATCCCTTTAGTTTCAGAGTATGAAACAGAGCTCCCAGTTCAGTTCAAAAAATGGTTTCATGGAAATTTTAAGTATTCCAAAAAATAAAATTGTTTATGATCATAAGTATTAAAAAAATAGAAGTGTATATGATCATACGTCTTCCAAAATAGTGTTTATAACCATAAGTATTGACAAAATAGAAGTGTTTATAATCATAAGTATTAAACAAATAGAAGTGCTTATGATCATAAGTATTAAAAAATAGAAGTGCTTATGATTACAAGTATTAAAAAAGTAGAAGTGTTTATGATCATACGTATTCCAAAAATAAAAGTGTTTGTGATCATAACTATTTAAAAAATACAAGTGTTTATGATCATACGTATTCAAAAAACAGAAGTGTTTGTGATCATAACTATTCAAAATATAGAAGTGTTTATGATCATACGTATTCCAAAACATAGAGGTGTTTATGATCATAAGTATTAAAAAAACAGAAGATTTTATGATCATACGCATTCCAAAAATAAATTAATAGAAGTGTTTATGATCATAAGTATTAAAAAAATAGAAGTGTTTATGACCATAAGTATTCAAAAACTACAAGTGGTTTATGATCATAAGTATTAAAAAATAGAGGTGATTGCCATCATATCATTTGTAAATACAATGTTAATTATAATATCGTCATAAAGATATTTAACTGAAAAGGGCAATAATTCAGTACTGATTACAATGGGACTTAGTCACTTTGTAACTCATGTGATATAAAAACGTATTTTGATCTGCCAACCCCCTTCAGAATTCAGAAAAATATTCATATTGTCATTTTCTCATCTCCCATCACGGCTCTTTCCAAAGTACAAGTTTGCATGGAAAAGTGGCGGAAATGACTGGAGTATACAGAAAAATATCTATACGGTATGGTCATAAATTGACTACCTCCTATTCAGGAGAAAATACTTATTTACATCGACTTCGAGAAAGCATTGTAATTACAAGGAATGGTAAAAATATCTACTACCTTAGCATTCCCTTATCTTCATTAGCATGAAGAAAATTGAGGAACAAAAGAATTCACTAAAGACTTATGAATAAATTATACACTAAAATGAATAAGTGAGGTACAGTCCCACGAAAACTTACCTGTGGATGACAGGTAAGCAATTGAGCTAGGATGTTGGCAAGGGGAGGGGGGAAGGGGATAAAGGTTTAAACGGTCAAGAAAGTGTGGGAGTGGAGGAGAATAAGAGAGAATTTGACGATGCAGGGAGGAAGATAGTTGAGACGATGAGAAAAGCTATGGGGAAGGCGGCGGAGGAGTAGGAGGAAGATATAGTACTTGCAGAATAGCGAAGCAATATTGGAAGAGGGTACGAAACTATATGTATGCGGAGGAGTGTATTCCCCTTCTCTCTCTCTGCTCTCTCTCTCCTCTCTCTCTCTCTCTCTCTTATCTTTCTCTCTCCCCCCTCCTCTTCCTCCTCCTCCCCCCCCCTTCCCACCCCTCCCCCCCTTATCTCCTTACCCTTTGCCCCACCTCTCCCCTCTCGCTCTCTCCCCTTCCCCTCCCCCCTCCCCCCCTCCCTCTTCTCTCTTGCTAGCCTTAACGTATTCCCGTCTTCTACGCCACCGGCATGCCAATGAAGTCTCGGAACAGTTGCCTATCATTATCTACCTCCGACCACGTTTCTTGTAAGCAAACGGCGAATGAAAAAGAAAGAAGGAAAAAAAGGCAGGCCCTAGCCGCGTGAGCCTTTTCTTTTATGTTGAGTAGAGTTCATCATATATATATATATATATATATATATATATATATATATATATATATATATATATATATATATATATATATATATATATGTATATATATATATATACATGATAGTCGATGTTCATATAATAATAAATACATACATAGACAACATAAACACACGAACACACACACACACACACACTATACATATATATGTCCCTAATTCACAGCAGAGATGTACACACAAACAAACACACACACACACCAGTATATAATATATATATATAGATATATATATATATTATTATATAAATATATATATTACATATATAATATCTAATAAAAGGAGCCCATAAAAACACCAAAATATAGAGAGAAAAGTACTATATTTCAGAGACTGCTGTCTCCCTCTTCAGGTAGATGAATGAGAAAAGTTTACAGAAAAGGTGGTGTTTATACCAAGAGGTCCATCCACAGGCAAGTCAATTTAGGTCACCCCCGTTGATAATCTTCCTTTAATCTTGGTTGGTTGAATGAAAACCTTGTCGATCGTATCTGAAATCCATGCTCGTTTTGAGATGTTCATTACCTGCCTCTCTTTTATTAAGGCCGATTCCATCATTTGACTCTTGTACCGGCAGTTGCTGCTATAAATTACACGTGACAAATTCCAGTTTATTCTATGGTTATGTTCATTTATATGGTTGAAAATAGCCGAGTTCTGTTGTCCATACCTAACTGACCGTTTGTGTTGTATTAATCTCTGGGGAAGTGATTTACCTGTAAATCCGATGTAAGATTGGTCACAGTCCTGGCATGGGATTTCGTATACCCCAGAGTCCTTGGGAGATGTCTTTTGTTGGACGTTAATCAGGGATTTGGCTAAGATGGTTTAGCAATTGGAAACCCTCTCGGTCCTACTTCGTCCAATGCCTTTTTATCTCATCACGAAGTTGTTTGGCTAGATAACTGTCCCAGTTCTTTTAAACCACTATTCTCCAGACGTTATGTAGATGATACTTTTTTTAATTTCTAGATGTGAAGAACAAGTACTCCTATTTCTTGATTATTTCAAGTCAAAACATCAAAATATTGAATTTAATTTAGAAGCAAAGAACAATAATACTTTAGCTTTCCTTGACGTACTTGTAAGTAAACACAGAGATAACACTTTATCGACGTCAGTCTACAGGAAACCAACATTTTCAGGACTCACAACAAAATTTCCTTCATTTATCCCTATAGTTTATAAACTTAATTTAGTCTCTACACTCAAAACCCGAGCCTTTAACATTTGTTCAAGTTAATTTAGTCTTCATTCAGAATTTCAGTTTCTAAAAGAAATGCTTCACAAAACGGTTTTAATATAGCTTTCATAGTACATATGCTGGTAAACAGCTAGAAAAGCCATTGTTCGCGAAAGTTTCTATTTCAAAAGCCAATAAAGCGGTCTTGTGTTTTACCATGTTTTTCTATGTTAATAGAGTTTTTCTGTTAAAAATAGGCTATTACAACTTTTAAGAGAATTTTATCCCCAAGTTAATGTCAGAGTAGTGTTCAAACCTAAGTGTACCATTGGTGTTTGTTTAAGTGCAAAGACATCGTACCCCCAGAACTACAGTCTCATGTTGTTTATAAATACGAGGTAATTGCTGTAATGCAATTTACGTGGGAAAAACGCCAAACATGTGTACGATGGTTTGAACACCTGGGGAGATCTGTTAGGACAAACAGGCTTTTAGCAAAACCACCATTTAGTGCCATATGGGATCATGCAGAAAATAGTGACCAACGTCTATGCTTAGAGTCATTTTCCATTCTCTTTAGTTGAGTGGTCCCCGTGGAGCTGACAATAGTAGGAAGTCTGTATATTTTAAAGTTGAAACCTTCCATCAGCAACAACGAGAGGTCTTTCATGATAAAATTATTTATTTCTTTTAATATTGCTTGGTTCCTTTCTTTAAGCTTGTACATTACCTATATATATATATATATATATATATATATATATATATATATATATATATATATATATATATGTGTGTGTGTGAATAATTATCACATCGAACCGTGATCCATTTATATATCAATTCAAGCTACAAATGTCCTTTAATATCTAAATTCACTTTACCTCCCAAATGATATATTTTCATATATGTACCGAAGGGGAATTTTTTAATTGATAATAATTTCGTCCCCCCATGGGATCGAACCACCGTCCAAGTGGACGGGGACGAAATCAGGACGGTCAGTGACGCTATCCAATTAGCGTCTCTGTTGGCTGATTGGATAGCGTCACTGACCGTCCTGATTTCGTCCCCGTCCACTTGGACGGTGGTTCGATCCCATGGGGGGACGAAATTATTATCAATTAAAAAATTCCCCTTCGGTACATATATGAAAATATATCATTTGGGAGGTAAAGTGAATTTAGATATTAAAGGACATTTGTAGCTTGAATTGATATATATATATGTGTGTGTGTGTGTGTCTGTGTCTGTGTCTGTGTATATATAAAACCTTTTGTGTAACATTGTCGTATTCTAATTACCGTTTGTGATTTAGTGATTTACCGGTAGTTGTAACTAAATAAAGGATGGTTTATCGCCATCATTACATGGCATACTTTATAAAACGTTCAGTTACAAATTCATTTAGAATCAGGTTTGCTTCTTCTTACGTGTATGTATGTATGTGTGTATATATATATATATATATATATATATATATATATATATATATAATAAAAATATACAATAGATACATACATACATGACATTGATCAGTGTGTATTTTTCATCTACCTCTTGTTCTTCATTTTTTCATCTACCTCTTGTTCTTCAGGGTGCACTCCTTTTTCCTTATCGCCATAGTTACGTGACAAATGTTCAGTTACAAATTCCTGCATATTGGTATACTATTCGCAAAACTACTGATAAACATTTAATTTCAACAGTGATCTATATGTATGTAAGGATATCAGAGTAACCAACTCATATATACTTCATTAAAATAAATGGCATGGGGAGAACGTTGCAATGAATATTTTATATGCTTTTAATAAGTCAAAATTCAATAGACCAAATTTCTTCCTATGCTCTTTGAAAAATACCTTTTATGATAAATTCTATAAAACTTTTTTTTTAATGTACCTCATGCGAATGTTTTGAAATCATTTAGAAACAACGTCTTAATCTTTAAAATCTTAATCTTTAAAATAAGACAGGGTTCGAGTACACAGCGAATCATGCCAAACTCCCATCATCCATAAAAAAAACCTTTAGTACTTATAAATACTACAGAAGGAAAGAATATAAAGGCAGGTACGGTAGCAGACCACAAAGTACTGTGCCTCTCAAGCAGGGCGTCTGGATATCGCTGGAAGTAACTAACTAGAGTTCCCGACCCCATTTCACCATCCCCTTTCAACGCGTATTTAAACATTTATCCATTAATTGTGCAGAAGCAATCGCACATCCCAGAGGGGAGGATTTTTCCCAGACGTTTTCCAATACATATAAATCATACGGGGGGAGGGGGGAGGGGGGCAGAGCAGAGCAGTGCATCGCCCGTATTGGCAAGTCGTGGTTCCCATTGGAAAAACAAATCGAGCTGACATTGGAGGAAGAATGATAAACGTCACTTGAAATAAAAAAAATAAAAAAAAACGCTGGGAAAATGCTAAGCGTTATCTGAAACTGCACGAAGGTATAATTCTAGCAAAATACGTTAAAGACTCCCAAATTCACATAAGGTAAATAAGATAACGTCACCCAAATCCAAAATGCCGAGTGTTGCTAAAACACACAGCAATAGTAAGAAACGGATAACACATTAAGACGCAAAGTGCTAAGAAAATGAGCAACGCAGAAAAAATTGTCAGGAAAATAACAGATATTGTTTGAATGCAAACTACTGGATAACACCACGAAAGTATGGAGAGAAAAAAGACAAACGATTCCCAGATACAAAACATTAGGAAAAAATCACCTCTCATGATACTGACACTTATCAAGAGAACAAATCACTGGCAAAAAAAAATGAAAATAAAAAACAAACAAACAAACGTTACAACAATAAGAGGATGCGAAGAAAATATGAACGTTGCCAAATTTCCAAAAGCTGAGGAAATATAAACGTTACTAACTCGCATAGTAAACGTTACTAACTCGCATAGCAATGAGGAAATGATAAACATAAACGTATAAGTTTACATTGCCTAGTTTTCAAAACTTCGAGAAAAATTATAAACGTGAAATATATATATATATATATATATATATATATATATATATATATATATGTATATATATATATATATATATATATATATAATATATATATATATATATATAATATTATATTTACATTGCCCCGTTTACAAAACGTCAAGAAAATCATAAACGTAAAATATATATGTTTACACTGCCCATGATAGACGTGATATATATATATATATATATATATTATATATATATATATATATATATATATATAATATATATATATATATATATATATATATATATATATATATATATATATACATATATATATATATATATATATTATATATATATATATATATATATATATATATATATAATGTTTATATTGCCAAATTTTCAAAACGTCACGAAAATGATAAACGTAAAATATACATGTTTACATTGCCCCGTTTACAAAAGTCAAGAAAATGAACGCCAAGAAAATGATAGAACGTTAATATATATATATATATATATATATATATATATATATATAATATATATATATATGTTAAACATTGGTCCGTTTACAAAACGTCAAAAAAATGATAAACGTGAAATATATGTTTACATTGCCCATTTACAGAACGTCAAGAAAATGATAAAGGTTAGAGACCGAGGCGGGAGAGGTCCCAAAAGTAGAGGGATTCTCCGTAAATCCCCTGACGCTAAAACATAAATCCCAGCAACATCGCAACAGAAGGCAAGATAAACATTCCCTCTGGGGCGAGAAACGCCAACAAACTGAGATGGGCTGGAATTAATCGTAATGAATCACACACAATTTTCCTCCTCCCCCTCCTCCGAAGTTGAAGGAAAAAGCGAACGATTTTCCTTTTCGCGAAAGATGAGGAAACATGAAAGCTCGACCTGAAGGTGGAGGAAAGTTCACAATTTCTCTTTCTCGTGATTAAGGAAAATTAGATATTTCATTTTTACTGAGAAGTTAAGTCTATAACTTAGTTTTACCAGACCACTGACTGAGCTGATTAACAGCTCTGCTAGGGCTGGCCCGAAGGATTAGATATATTTACGTGGCTAGGAACCAATTAGTTACCTAGCAACGGGACCTACAGTTTATTGTGGAATCCGAATCACATTATATCGAGAAATTAATTTCTATCACCAGAAATAAATTCCTCTGATTCTGCGTTGGCAAAGCCGAGAATCGAAACTTTGGACCACCGGGTTGGTAGGCGAGCGCGAAAACCATTCGTCCAACGAGGGACTATTTTTTACTGAGAAGAATTATATACTTTTCCTGGTTACGCAGAAAGTACATTTTCCTTTATGAAAATTGAGGAAATTCAATATTAAACCTTTCTAACATATATGAAAAGTGGATAATTCCTTACTTCATAAAGATGAAAGAGGGAGACAAATATATTTTCCGCTGTTAACAGGATAGTAAAACGAAATGTTTGTTCCTTCGGTCTGTTAATGAAAAGTTAGAAACTTATCTTTTAATAAACGTAAACTGACGGACCCTTGTTTTATCCTTCTTTTAACATAGTTACAAACAATTTTCCTTTTTCCAAATAAAATTAAAATGAAAGACATGACCTGGTTTTCGGCGTTAAAGGGTAAAATGAACATTTACCAAATTACAATGTGAAGGAAAATGAAAGTCTTATATCTTTAATGAAAAAAAAAAAACTTTACAACACCAAATGAAAGGAAAGAACTTCCACTGGAAAAGATAGGACTAACTTTTGTTCATAAAGAATTGTCTATATTTTTTTAATAGTATCAATGAAAAGTTTGGGAATTCATCTCCCTGAATATGATTAGTTGCTAATTTTCTTTTCAAACTAGGATTTTTTTCTTTTATTTGTACGTAAGGAAAACATTATTTTCAACGCAACACGGGGAAAATCTTGAATTAGGTTAAATTAATGACTTTCTTAGACGAGGGGGTAAATTTAGTAAATAAATCTTTGCTATTGTAAGATTTGAAATTCCTTTCTCTAGAGAAGGAAAATTACGGGTTTTAACTTGAGGTGGGATAAAATATTCTTAGTCAGGACGCGTGAAAAATCGGTACTTTCTATGCAACCACGAAAGTGGTTGGAATTATTTTTCCATTTACGAAAAATGAAAAGCTCTTCTTACAACAAAGTACGAACATTTTTCTTTTTCTCTATAAAGAATCCTTTCTTAAGACTACAAAAAAATTAAATGACATTTAAAAAAATGCTAATAACTGAGAATCAGAAATACGCGCAACTTATGAGACAAACACGACTTTTTCTTGTCATCCCTAACGAATTCGCTTCATAAATGATGAGAAAAAGAAGACATCACTTTTATTCAGCGAGGAAAATATTAATCAATTCAGCTTAAATTTATCTTTTTTTATAGGATGCTCAACTGTACAGGCAATTGCTAATATATAACTGAAAATAAGGTTGCAATAACGCAAACATGATTAGCACAGTTCGCTACTAAGAAAATAATGACTAATCTGTATTGACGAGCTATATTATATAGACCAAAGAACCAGGAATGGATCAATAGTACAAATTTATTCCAGCACAACTTTCCACTTTTCCAGACACCATCTCTCTCTCTCTCTCTCTCTCTCTCTCTCTCTCTCTCTCTCTCTCTCTCTCTCTCTCTCTCTCTCGCTCGGGCCGCGAGGAATTCATGAAACTGACAGTTATTAGGACAGATGTCCGTCTGTCTGTCCGTTATCAAACAAATGAAACATATGATTCCCAGTTATGCAGATTAACCACAAATGAAAAGGCAGGGGACCAAAATGTTTAAAAGCGACACCACCCAGATTTGGAATTCGGATTCTTTTTCTCCCGAATCGGTTTGCGCATACAAATATGTGGATTTAATTTCACGAAGCTTCAAACAGAAGAACGAGATGGAAGATCACTTCATTTTTTTTAAATCGCATTATACAAATACTTAGCAACACGTAACTACAATAACGTTTTCGCCAATAATCACCCACCATTTTGAATAAAAAGGGGTAAAAATAACCAAAAGAAACGTCGACACTGAAATCACCATTTTTGTCAACATTTTCCTTGCTAGTTGACATAGCAACATCTCTTGCACACGCATGCATACAACTGGCGCGCGAGGGAAAGATGCCACCTACGCTAATATTGGACAGGATACGGAGGGGGAGAAAGGATAAGATTGGAAAAGTCTGAAATAACATAGTGAGGCAATAACCTCGATCAATTTCCGAGGCCAAGGATTTACCGCTGGAGACTTTCCTAGGAAATATTGTGTCAACGCTCACTTGTTGACTATGGTAGTGTTGTCTTTGCAGATTTTTTATTACTACGATTATCATCTATGATTTAATCCAAGCAAATGAGAAAAATGAAGCTAACATGAGAGCAAAAAGAATAATCCGCACGAGATTATCATTAAACAACAGAATTTTCTAACCATCCTGAACAAGATGTTTGCAACTATAGGCAACAAATGTTTTGAAACTGCCAAATGATGCCATAAAACCTCATCTAGCAGCACAACAACAACAATAAAAAAAGTTATAACAACACACAAGTCACGTCTTTGCAGATATTATATATACTCTACTGCTCATTTTCCTCCTCATCTTTCTACTTAATATCAATTTAACTTTATGGTTTGTGCTTAAGCACAACGTCCAATCCTTATCGTGATCTAGAACAAAATTTAAAAAACGATGCAACCTATACGTAAAACTAGTGAAAAAATAGAATGCCGGCTAAGCTGCAGTCATTCTCTCTCTCTCTCTCTCTCTCTCTCTCTCTCTCTCTCTCTCTCTCTCTCCAACAAACAATACAACAGACGAACAAGACCTAGATCTTCATTACGCAAACATACAAATATCAAAACCAACTCTTAGATGACAGGACGATTATTTATTCACTAATCTTGCGGCTTTGGGATCGTACGCCGTCGAATACGGAAGAGCGGAACTGAAAAATTAATTTCAGCGCTCGATGGAAGTCGTTGACTTTTTTAAATAGTTATGACCGCGAACTCCTGAAGAGTCGGAGTCGAACGAAGAACAGGTAGGTACTCTCGATGCCATATTCATGAGTCTGCCCAATTCAGCGGCACGCTGTGGGTTGTTTAACTATGAATATCGGGCGCTGCGTTGTACATACATTTCGTATTCATTTCATCGTGGAAGAATATCAGAGACAATAAAGGACCCTGCAATGACCTCAGAAAGAAGATTCGAATTATTCTGTGCCCTTAACCGAGGACTCCTTTGAGGGAAACCTTTCATCATTCCGGGTGTCCATCGACGGTGGTCTGAATGATTCCTTGCCACTAAACAATGAGCGTCTTGACAGATGGACCGCCTATTGTACCTAAGAGTATCTGGATATGCTTATCTCGGACATACTGCATACAAGACGGTCTATGCAATCTGATGAAACTACAAGAGATCTGTTCCAACTATACAAGGAAATGTTCTTCCTAAGCTACGTCGTGGTTGACAAGTGGTAGGCTCACCTCAATGAATAAGCATAAAAAGAGAATCCGTCTAAGATTCACCCAACCTTGATCTATTAAATAATTTAAAGAAGAGGCACCCGTCTCAAGATATGTTTCTTTACAAACTCCTTGAAGCGTGAAACTGGACCAATTGTTTTGTTTTGGTCTGCTCCTTCCTCAGATGAACACCGACAATGAAATTCTTGCGAGGCTCTCTCTTACCGTCTGCGGAAGACCACAATGATATACTATACAGGTCTTTTTTAATCCGCTCCATGAGAATGCATGAAGAAAGGTCACGAAAAATTTGGACTAGGTAAACACACCACCTTAGATTTCTCAGTTCATATTCATAACGAGTTCCAACGCCGTTAACCTGAGATAGCAAGAGGAAAAGAGACCCCTCAAGCCAAATGAAGGAGTGAAGTGTACTGCCCACATCCATATAGGATTCCACCTAATTTTACAGCCCCTTGCTCTAACCCTAATGGGGGAATGGAAACAATGGAGAATAAGTAATGGGAGAGGGGAGGGTCTCTGAAGACTAGAATGTCTGTAGTCTTCTTACTCTAGAAGCATAAAAAATGGTTTGTGGATTTATGGGACTCCGTATCAGACCATAAAATGAGTTTTTCGCTATTTGTTCACATCGAAACAAGCAAAAAATGCGACGAAGAAATCGAGTTTTCTGTAAAGCGTGTAATCAAGGCCACAGAAAATAGATATATCTCTCGATGGTATCGGTGTAATGTTGTAAGAGCCGCGGCCCATGAAACTCTCAGCCGGCCATGGTGGGCTGTGTTGTTTGCGGTGCCAGAGGGACGATCATGGCTAATTTTAACTTTTAAATAAAAATAAAAACTACTGAGGCAAGGGGGTTGCAATTTGTTAAGTTTGATGATTAGAGGCTGTATGGTCGACATACCAATTTACAGCTCTCAGCAGTTTTTAAGATCTGAGGGTGGACAGAAAAAGAGCAGACGGACAGACAAATAACCATCTCAATGGTTGTCTTTTGCAGAAAACGAAAAGCAATGCCTCTTCCCCACAGAAACGTGACTTCCGTCAAGAGGATAGAAGTTCAGTTGGACCACATTTCACTTATTTTTCACCCCAAAGCCAAAAATGTCTCCCCACTTTATCAGTAACAAGCACCCACTCTTGTAGTCGTAATAAGACAACTACCAACATGCGGCGTGAATTTCGCAATATTCAGACAGAACAGAAAAGGCAGAATGTCGTCACTCTTGAGCGAGCGAACAGCTTCTTCCACTGGTGGGAGATGGACGAGATGCCACCGGAAGCGGATAATACATTGAGGGGTGATTGGCCCGGTCTGAGGGGAAGAGGGTCACCATCGGCGCGGCGTTTCGTTTGAAGCCCAAATATGATTTTCCAAGGTCCTGGTTAGGCTTAAGTGATGCAGGTACTGACAAAAGGAGAGGGGCGAGGAGGTGGAAACCCCACAATAACAAGGTTGTTATAATTCAGTTTCAGCTTCTTAACCGCTTGCAAGCGTTGTTATTTAATTCCTCTATAAGAACTGCCATTTCTGCGCTTCGTGTCCTTATAAATTCCAAAATTCCTAGCGTTCTTATAATTATCCTTTCGAGATTACGCCGTATCGACTCGATACCTTATCAAATATTCAAGCTGGATAGCCAACTAGGAATTGCATGTCTTCACCTTCATTTCGCATTAACGCTAATTACGCGGCATGGTGTCATTAATATCCCTCAAATCATTGGTAGGTAAGAATTTATCAATTTACACCGATTAAAATACTGGTCTCTGTACATTGAAGTTGCAACAACTAGCAATCGACGCAGGAAGTAGTGTTTATCATCATAATTTTTCTGTAAGGCAAATGGAAAAACTTTGACAATAACATATCACGAACCATTCATTCAATGACACATCCTCATTACGAAAGCGAGCTCAAAATAAGAAAGCACCAAATACTAAAGTTACCAAAATATGGAATCCCTACTCCGCGCATGAAACAGAGGCTGCAGTAACAGCTCTCGTGGAGAATGAATGCTTTCCGAACGGCGAAGCTTGCACGAGAAAAAGCCCAAATGGCACAAAAAATGTCCGGTTGGCACTGGGGGAAAAATGGTGAAGGATAAGAGCCTGAGGGTGAACTATCAATTATAACAGATTCGCGTGGTCGACAAGATACCGAGCGATAACAGGCTACGAGCACCGGATTCCCGCATGACTGTGGGTACCAAAGGTTTCGGAATGGGAATTGCAGCACCTGCCTTTGTACAGACGATTCATTTCAGCGGAACATGTTCCGGTATTGGAAGGGCATCCATGAATTAGGGAAAATACCTCTGCGTATACAATATTCTTTCCTATCTCATGACTTGCTGTTTTATTCACTTGAATTAGTTTTTCCTGATGAAAGAGAGCCTATATAATGTAAATACAAAATGCTTTTACTGCTGTAATAAATTCTAGGAAGGCAAAGAAAACAATGTCATTCTTTCAAAACTCTACTGTAAATACGAGGATGGTAAGTATTGCAAAAATACAAAAATAACTATTAGATACAAAAATTTTAATAAGTTATAAACATTACAAAGTAGCTCAGCATGCAATTACTAACGATTTTGAAACTGCTCAACAAACACACACACATATGTTTGTGTATGTATATATATATATATATATATATATATATATATATATATATATATATATATATATATATATATATATACTATATATATATACTGAGAAAGCGAAAAACTTAGAAGGTCTTACTTGTGTGGTTTTCAGCTCGACAAGATCTAGCACGACTAACCTGCAAAAGAAAAAGAAACATTTTACTACAACGCAAACAAACGCATTTCTCTACAACAGCAACATCTATACAAAAATGGTTAGACGACTGAAAATTCTAGACAGAATTTTTATCAGATCACCAGTAAAATGCAGTTATTCAACAAAACTGGTATAAATCAAATTGTAACAAAATAACATCTCTTTCTCCCTCTCACACATGTACACACTCACACCAAATTTCAGACTAAAACAAGGAGGTGATTATCCATTTAGCTTGCGTGCAACAAAAAAAAAAAATATATATATATATAAAGCTACGCTGAATACAAACGCAAAGATTTGCATGTATACGTGTTATTACTCTTCTTCACAAGACAAGGAACACACCAGCTACTACGGAGACATCATATAGTGCCTCATTTTAAACTATGCTTTGAACTATAATTTTGTTTTATTTATTTATTTATTGGGACCCACATTGCTTAACTGGGTTTAAGCTATCTTTATGAATGCACTCGACGCATTTTAAGAGACTAATCCTCAAACGACGTAGCTGAAAGCAGTGTGCTTTAAGGAGCAAGCGCAAATACAAAGCAAGCAGTGTCTGTTTCTCAACGTTCCATGTGTTTACTCATACTTTATTTAACGTAACATCTAAGGAACCGGATGCGACGCTTCGACAGCTGAGCTTGGCAGTCTTTCATAGGGACTAAAATAAATACACCTCTCTCGGTAATTACAGCAGTTCATCACAGTAGTATATATATCCGGGAATTCATTAACCGTAACACGATTCGTAGCTGTCAATAACATCGCTCACTCGACCTCCAGCCAAACATGTCTTGCAAGACCGCTGCAGCAAATGTGATTAATTTACGTTCCGGAAAGAGTAATGCTTTGCAACCCAAGTTCATCTATAATTCACTCAGTCGATAAAGATACTCCTCCGGAAATGGGAATCTTATAACTTCAACGAACGGACGATGAAAAATTCAGCTAGATGCAAAAAATGTCCGGACAGCGCTTGTGAATAATGCATGGAAAGACCCGACTATTAACATGAATTTAGAATTTAATGTCTACGGTAATTTCCATTGCTGACAAACAAGGAAAATTGGCACATACATACATACATTTCGAACATACATACATACATACATACATACATACATACATCATACATACATACATACATACATACATAATACTTATATACGTACATAAATACATACATACGTACATACATAAATACATACATACGTACATACATAAATACATACAATACGTACATACATAAAATAAAACATACATAATTTGTACATAAAGTACTAGACCATACTAAATACATACATACGTACATACATAAATACATACATACGTACATACATAAATGACATACCAGACAATAAAATACACATACGTAAAACAACAAATAACATACAAATACATTTGTACATAAATACATACGTACATACATAAATACATACATTTGTACATAAATACATACGTACATACATACACTTCAAGAAAAACGTACGTAAAATTTATCTGCAAAAACAGTGAACACAAACCAACGAATGCTCCTGGGGAAAAAATCCAATCCCTAGGAACCATAAAGCAAAAAATTCCGGAATAAAAAACGCAGAGGCTTCGAGTTTCCCCACCGTATTCCTTATGAACAGATGATATAAGGGCTGGAATGACTTGCTTCTCCTTGCCAATAAAAGATTCAGACGCCTCTTATTGGCAATATCCACTGTTGCACTTGACGGAAATATAACTCAACTTGCAATCTTCATAAAGAATATTGCAATCTTGAAACCAATTGCCGTCCTTACGGAATATATATATTTGCTGAGAGAGAGAGAGAGAGAGAGAGAGAGAGAGGGTGTGTGTGTGTTCTTTGCATATGGATGGACACATTGAAAAAAAATATCCCATTTTAGTTTTGAACTATTGTGGATCATTTTCAAGCGTCAACTTCCATTCCATAATTTTCAATATAAATGCAAGAACATCCATATCCGTCTACTCTGTCCCAATTGGTGGCGCATTACAAATGTTCCATTACCGTCTAACGGCCAGAAACCTGTGCGAGCATCGGTAGGGTCGAAATGCACTTTAACCCTAATAAGATTTCCGAACCTACAATTTGTACTCGGTGGTCGCTAATAAAACAGAACAAGAAATGGTCGCCACATTATTTCCGAGTGATTGTCGCCCTCACACAAGCATGTGTACGCAATATGCAAATCTCTCGGCACAACCACCGTGGTCTCCCCCAGGGGGAACTTGACTATTTCTAAAAATGTCACTTTCCACTCCTAAAAAAGAAGAAGTGGTCTTAAATTAATGGTGGCACAAGTGCCAAAACGGAATAGTGTGGCAGTGGGAACGCGGTGCTTACATTAACTCGATTGAAATTCTGTGCCTCGGCCATTATTGCAGACTACCAGTCGAAAGGAGAAGAACTGGCGTTCATTAATTTAAATTCGTATGTGGTTTTTCTGAAGTGAGGCGTAAGGTTGGTAAAGATGACCTACGAGTGTGGATAAAAAGCAACCAAACCAACCAAGGAACATGGGCTCTACATACACATTGGTTTGTTGTTAACCTTTGTGTTTACATCTTGGATATATAAATGGATCATGAGTTGTTTTGGTCAAGGAATTTGACTGAAAGGTCTTAACCCCGTGGAATATTCAGGATACTCGTCGTCTTGCTAAAGTAGAAAGTTTTCCATCCTGCCCCATTTGCTATTATACGCAGCTGGATACGAAGATAATAATCTACAGGAACTACTGATTAACGTGGATTACGAAGCTGTTAGTTAAAGTCTAAAGCAAAGATAAGGCATCTAAACCAAGCAACGCGATTGTTAAAAAACAACGCAGATAGAACAAAGCAGTTATAACTAGAACGAAATGAATCACGTTTACAAAAAAATCCTGCCATTCAAGAAATAGGAAGAGAAACACGAAACAGCCAACGCTCGATCTCTGATCGTCGTAAGTATGGCAGCTATGAGGGAAGGAAGGGACGATATGGTGAAGGGGGGAGGGGCCAGTTGGGGGAAGACTGAGAGCCGGAGATTGGAGTTAGCTCTCTGCAGGATAAAAGGAGAATGGATAATTCCGGTCACTTAAAAGAACCTGCTCTGCCAAGTCTGGCTTCCAGAGATAATACAGACGTCTCGGTAGAATGACTGGAAGCCTCGGGGAAGCTGAAGCCCCTCAGGACGGAATGAAATTGGGCGACAGTCTAGGAAAAATAATTAGGTCAGCAAAGAGTAAAACAAAGGCTGGGAGAAAAAAAGGACAACAGTTGTCCAAACAAGACAAACTTGAAGTTCCTGAAGTTGGTGCTAAAGAGACAGAGAACTCTAGGATGAAAATAGTATCCCAAAGAACTCTCTCTCTCTCTCTCTCTCTCTCTCATCTCTATATATATATATAGATATAATTATATATATATGACATATATATATATATATATACATATATATATATATATGATATTATACATATTATATAGTATATATATATATATATATATATATATATATATATATATATTATATATACATATTTACAAACACACACACATATACATATAATATATATATAACAATATATGTAAAATATATAATAATATATATATATATATATATAACATATTATATATATATATATATATATATATATATAATATATATATGATAGATAGATAGATAGAGATAGATAGATAGATAGAATATAGATAGATAGATAGATAACTGGTTAAGGGGACTGTTGAAATGTCGTTATTCAGACTGTATATATGTACTGTATTATCTGTCAATATGGCTATATTTACATATATATAGATAGATAGATAGCTAGATAGATGGAGAGATAGAGACAGATCGATCAATATAGATAGATATAGATATACAGAAACGATAAATCAACATCCTCCTAAACCAACTCAAGAACAAAGAACTTCCCAGCAAAAAAAAAAAAAAAAAAAAAAAAAAAAAAAAAAAAAAACCGAAAAAAGGAGGCCGCGAGTGAACACTGTTCGAGCACCAGATGTTTTAGCTGCAGCAGCAATGAGGGACAGGTGTACCTTAGTGTCTACATGACGTTAAGTAGAGTAGTCTTGGGCGGTACGGCGGCTCCAGATTGTAAGTTTATGCGAAGTGTGTGCGAGGGCGACATAAGTAGATACTTGGAAGTGAGGATGAGAATATTAGTAGAAGTGGAGGATGGGGAGCAGATTATTAAAGATGGAGGCGCTGTCGGCTGGCTTTGCCTTCGGTCCCAGTGATGATCGAAGTAGGAGATTACTTCTCTTTGAGGTGATGAGGAGTCGGTTTTTAGTTAGCAAAGAAAACTATTGAGATGGCCATCTGTCTGTCCGTCAGCAGTTTTTCTGTCCGCCCTCAGATCTTAAAAAGTACTGAGGCTAGAGGGCTGCAAATTGGTATGTTGCTCATTCATCCTCCGATCATCAAACAGACCAAATTGTAGCCCTCTACCCTCTTTAGTTTTTTTTTTTTTATTTACGGTTAAAGTTAGCCATGATCATGCATGCGTCTGGAACCGCTACAGATGCCAACAACACAGGCCACCACCGGCTGTGGCTGAAAGCTTCATGGGCCGCGGCTGAGAGTGTCATGCAGCATTATACACTGTACAGAAATGTCTATTGCTTCGGCGCATTTTTTATTTCTCTTGTATTTTTTTCAAACACCGACATCAAAAGTGGATAAACTAAATTTGAAACAAGAGAGAGAGAGAGAGAGAGAGAGAGAGAGAGAGAGAGAGAGAGAGAGAGAGTGAGAGAGAGAGAGAGAGAGATAGAAAGAGAGAGAGAGAGATAGAAAGAGAGAGAGAGAGCTAATAAATTGTGCATTTGATCGATTTGCAGATAACTGGAGTAAAACTGTAATGATCAATTGCAGATTGTTACAGTTACGCAAATGAAGGCGAGAAGTCTTTTATACTGTACTTTTTTTTCCATCCACTGAGATGAACATACTAAAGTGAGCCTCAACCAAGTACTTCTTAGTGTGCTTAACATCATACACAGCAGAGGGAAATCTTAGAAACGTGAAATTTTTACCGCCAAAAGCAGTAACTCATCGGCGCTTTCGCTGTGGTGGTCTGATTCCCGAAATAAAGAAATATTGGGTAAGGTCAGTTAGTGGATGGGTGGATAGCCTACGATCGCAAGACACCATTGAAAAAATCTGCACACATGGGGGTGAGCAACTTCAAGCCTCTTACAGTAAATAAAGAAATAACCAAATAAATAAATAAATAAACTACTGACCAAGTCTTTTTATCTGGACCATCCAAGGATTAAGAGTAATCTATACTGGCAGTACTGGATCGAAAACTGAAATACAGGGAACGATATTTTTGTCTAATCCTGCAGCACTGGTCTGGAGGCCATTAAAACGATTCGGATGAACTCGGTTAGGGCAATACTTTCACTCAAGCGGTAAATGTAACTCGGAGAAAATAAAGAATAACTGTTGATAAAAGTGGGTAGAACCGCACATGCATTCATTCAATGCATTACCCTGACACCGAGACAAAGCACCCGAAATCATGCACAGCCGAGGAGAGAGAGAGAGAGAGAGAGAGAGAGAGAGAGAGAGAGAGAGAGAGATATCTGGTAAGTCACTGAACCTATGCCCTTTTAAATAACTTCTCAGGTCACCGCAATTCCCTGCATCATCAATACCAAACGAACAATGAGGGCTCTCCAATCTCTAAGGCCTAAGCCCTAAGCGAACGCTGCAACAGTCTCCTGACGGGCAAAAGCAACGGATTCAAGCAATCAAGGTCTAGAGAGACTAGACCATGCAAGCAACCCTGACTTACACAACACTCATATCAGCCTCACGTGTAGGTAAGAAGAGACCCGGGGGAACGTTGCTCCCCGGCGTGATATATAAAGGCAGAGAAATGCGAATTAGCTACATATGGCGAACGCAGGGGCATATAAACGAACCAGCGGACACCCTCACGAGGATTTACCCCTGTTGTAAACATGCCCATAATGGTCTCCGAAAGAGTTTTTTACGACTATCTTAAACACATAACGGTGACATTGTCTGCCGCCGAAATAAGGGAATGAAGGTCGTAGCTACTTGAAAAGAAAATAGCGTAAAAACAAAGGAGGCTGTATGAAGAGAAAAAAGAAAAAAAAGAAGAAAAAAAACTCCCTTTAAAGAAGGGCAAAATTAATGAGAGGAACGGCAGTAAATTAGCAAAATCTACGATATACGATCATGAAAGAATTTGTTACTCGATAAAGAAACGGGTAGGCTTATAATGCTAAGAGACACGTCCCCATTTCTCTGGTGAAAGACTGAGACGAAGAAAAAAATAAAATAAAGCGTCACTACGAATTCTTTAGAAAGCGGTTCTTTATGTATTTAGCAAGGCAGATATAGAAGCTCAAAACTCAGTTAGTAACGATTAGAAGGGTCGTTAGGGGAGGCCTTTAACGACCTGAATCCGGGTCATTAGGACTATCACGAGCGTCCCGATAAGCAAATGTGACCGCAAGTATCAAATGAGATATCTGGGAGAAGGATCAGCCTTCAAATCTGTAATACGAGAATGAAAATTAAACGTTGCCTTTACAATTTTAGCTACTTACAAGGTCGTATTAGGTAAAATTAAATAAAAACGAGCATGAAATAAAATATACATGCAACGTATCGTAAGCGATAATTTGCCATTAACATAATATATATATATATATATACATATATATATATATAATGTGTAGGTATAAATGGGTGTTAATGTTAAGTTTCGTCACTTACACACGCGTGACATTTCTATACTGAGCAATATCATGCCACATATCTCCTACTATATATCGGAATCAGTATCTACATATACTTTAGGAATAACATACACGGAAATTTATGAAGTGATATTTGAGACTTGCTGGTTTTTTTAATTTATGATTAAATATGTATGTATGTATATGTATGTGTATGACATTAACTATTCTAATCTCATGATTCTAAGCAACATGTATTTTCATTTCAGCAGGCCAAGCGAAACTGGAACGAAGAAACATGCAGGCTTAAAGAACTGCTTCCTTAGGTAAGCACAGTAATCCTTTAGTTTGTTGTACATCGTGTTTAGTTAACGAAGCGTGCACGACGATAAATTTAACTCCCTCTCCAATTCTAGGCTTCAAAATGAAGAACCATTTTCACCATGAAATTCATCTCGACGAACAGAGCTTTATACTTTGCACTACCCCGGTCCCCTTCTTTCAGAAACGAAAAAGAAGAGAAATTAATCTTCTGTGTGTGCTAAGAGTTCCAGGCCTTTTTCAGAGACTCCTGAGAGAGAGAGAGAGAGAGAGAGAGAGAGAGAGAGAGAGAGAGAGAGAGAGAGAGAGAGAGAGAGAGAGAGAGAGTCATCACCTTTTTTAAGAGTATTTATTGACTAACAGCGAGAGGTCATACCTAAGGAAAATAAAGGGTGGCCTGAGAGTTGGCAGACCCTGAAAAATCAGCGTTTCATCAGAATATAAAGACAGGGAAAACTCTGTGAAATCTCAAAGCGAAATCTCACACGTCTCATAAACAAATTTAATCCCATTTTACGATTATAAAATAAACACCGGGACTTGACGTGCATGAAAACAATGATTGTGCTTTGAAGAGGAGGAGGAGGAGGAGGAGGAAGAAGAAAGAAAAAACACTTCATTTTATTAACAGTTCAAATAAGCAGCGTGTGTCTCAGCCTTATACAGTTTCATCATGCAAGCTATGAACATACATTTAGGATCATAAACATGAAAAAAGAAAGCAATTTTTGCTGCAATTTTCCGCATTTGCATGAAAAGAAAGTCAAATAGAATTTACAGCTGTTATTCTTTAAAAGACAAACTTGCCAAGCAGACATTCTGGCTTGCGACTCATCAAGCAAGACGTCTGGTCCATTGCGTTGCAACCCTGGCCGTCCATGAATATGATAATCTGGGGCGCTATCTATTTATCCTGCAGCCGAAAGAATCTATCGGTTACGTTTAGGTATCAAGACCTCGGGACGTGAGTGCTGGACACTGATCCATCACTTACCTTTACTTATTTTTAAACATTTAAAGCAAATAATTTTTTAATGCTTTTAATTCTCATTTAGGAACATAATGATCCGTTATCGGCATTATAACTGTCAACAACTGACGACATTGAGGTTATTTTATGAGCAAAACTAACAACGATTTCTTCAAATCAGTCAATTGGCACGCAAGCTCTGGCATATCTCTGTAACTCACTGACTACATTTAGGCAAGGAAAATTAACTCCTTGACAATGTCTGAGTAAAGACGAAAGCGCTTGGATTTCTGACTATCATTTTCCTGTGGGATTCGCTTATTTATGAAGTCACGTGCATCTACAGTGATTTTTTAAGCATGTTTACTGCAAATCAGACATGATCCCAAAAATACTTGCCTTGAAATGAAGCCCATATACAAGTCCCCATCATAAAGGGACTATACCCTTATGTGCATTGCGTGTTGGACATTTACTTAATTGCCCCTTTTTTTATTAACTAACAACTTTGTGTCAGACCTAATTACAAGTACTTCCCTTCCCATTTTTGTTGTGCTATTTCATGCCGGTTTCTTATCACTGTTATTCTTGTGAAAGGGCGCCTCCAAACCACAACACACACAATCATTCTTGACCTTTCTGAAAATTATGAATGACTGTCCTTATTAAGCAGCAGCCTACGTCATCTACAGGAACGGTTCACATATATACGCTCTGAAGCTAACGGCAGTTGTAAATGTAGTGATGGTACCAATTTTACAAAAACAATAATGAAAGTATAGCAGAAAACCATTTAGAAGACTGCAAATGATATATATCTAATATATATATATATATATATATATATAGATATATATATATATATAATATATAATATATATAAGTATATGAAAGAATATAGAAATGAAAACTAAAGAGACGATAAAACAAAGTCGGCATAACAAAAATTCTGGCGGCTGACCCCGAGCACATGATAACAAGACGAGCTAGAACAAGACTATGCCACGGGCAATTAGCTCCGCGGACATGATAAAGGGCAGGAAGTCATGCAATCGTGCCTAGAACAATTCTGAAAATTAACTTTGTTCATATCAAAATCCTGGGAACCAAACAGAAATTCTTCGCCCTCATACTCTTCAGGATTTACTGAGACCCTTTTGGACGGGACCTAGTTATCCTTGGAGAGAGAGAGAGAGAGAGAGAGAGAGAGAGAGAGAGAGAGAGAGAGAGAGAGAGAGAGAGAGAGAGAGGATAAAAGATGGGAAAGTAATAAAATGAGAATTCCCGTCTCAGAACATTACGTAGCTACAAATATGCGAGGTTATTTTCATTATCTTTGTTTCGTCGCTATAAAAGTCAGTCACTTCAGTACACAAAGAGGTGAACGAATAAAGAAAGGCAGTTTCAAAGAGAGGTTTGCTCCCTCCAGCTAGCACTAATTCAAGTTGCATGATGGCTGAGGGTGTGTCCGCGGACAGCAACGTGTCCTCAAAACAAATGGTCTACATATTCTGATAAAAACCTGCAGTGAATATTACGGTCTCCTTCAAAAAATCATCTAAAAAAATGAATTGTGTAATATCTGTCAGCTACATCTATTATATCAACATGTTCATTTCGCAGCAATTAATACAAATTATAATTCTTATCATTAATATTAATGCAAAAATGTTATAGCACTTCTCAAAAGCATCTTCTTCAGTCCGTAACATAAAGAAACATCAGATCATCATAAAAAATGGTAATCTCTTAGTCTCCCCATTTATAAATCTCCTGCTAAATAACTTTATCGCAAATCAACCCCCGAAAACGATGGGTGTGACCGCCATCTTGATCCGCGGGGAATCGACGCGTTTATTCGGGACGGATTCCTAATCTAAATAGATAAGCTGTTGTCATTTCCATTTGGTTTGGAGTCCTCACCGGCGATTGGGGGCACAGCTGCAGGGGAGGGGGGGGGGGGGGGGGGGGGTTGTGGCGGCTGTGGGTAATGGAAGGTTGTGGGGGATGTTGAAACCGCTGGTGCCTTAACGAGTGTGGGGGGGGGGGGGGGGGGGGGGGGGGGGGGGGGGGGAAGAAGGATTCATATGTAAATCAGAGAATGATGCCTACAAAAAAAAAAAATGTATGAAATATGAAAACAACGTTCCTTTGTGTGAGCGCGTTTGTTCAAGTAACCATTCATTGCCCTTTGAAAAATGAATACGAAAACAGCCCAAGTAATATAACTCAAGTTATAAGTGAATAAATGGGTGCTGAATAATAGTAGGTACCTTTAAACTAAAACGTGGACGTACATGAATACTGTATCTTATAAATATAAACGACGTAGTTTAGAGAGACAGAGAGAGAGAGAGAGAGAGAGAGAGAGAGAGAGAGAGATGAAGTGAGTTATTCAGTGTATGTAAAATCAATGAACTTATAAGCCCAACAATTGCACTCTCCGACTTTACGATTTAGGTACCAAATATTAGGCCTTGACGCAATACATTGTTAAGGAGACACAATGTTGTAGCCATTAGGGAAACATGAATAGTCTTGACAAATTACGAAAAATGTATCTTAATAAGCTTCTAGGTCACTTCAGGAGAGAGAGAGAGAGAGAGAGAGAGAGAGAGAGAGCGAGAGAGAGAGAGAGAGTTTTCAAAGCAATTCATAACTATCAAAAAGACCCTGGAAGACGCTTGAGGTTGGGTCCAAATGTGTCATAAACACATGTCGGAAACGTATCTCATACATATCACGAACAGGTTGATGACAAGTCAACGACCCTGAGTGGAGAATGAATCTTTGGTGGCAAATGCTGGATAACGGTATGAAACACGGATTTCAAATACCTTAAGTTGGTGACTTGTATCCAACCTGTTTATATGTATGCGATAAGTTACCGACATGTATTGATGACTTGCTTTACTGTAATGTGAAAGTATACACTAAGGGACAACATAGTAAGCCGAAAGTATAATACACCATCAAGCTGCAAAGGCGTTTGGAGAAGATATTGACGAGCAAACAGAGGAAAGACTTGCAACTTTTAACATTAAATCGATTGAGGAATATCAATAAATATTATCTATTCACGAAGTCTTCACGGTTTCAAACATCCGTTTTATTATGTAGTAACGGAATTCGACAACGATGGTCTCGAAGTTTTATTATTATTATTACTATTATTATAACAACTGCCACCATGCGTTCTAATAAAAGTGTACTTAAGGTAGTACAGTAGCAGTTTTACAACTGTATCGAGCACATTGTTGCTATGCAAATTCCCGTTCATGATATTGTAATAGTTTATCAAGAAATCTATTACTCGCAGAATATCTGTGATGCAGACGGACATAATAAGATATATATATATATATATATATATATATATATATATATATATATATATATATATATATATATATATATATATATATTCTAAGTGAATATCACGACAAACCAGTGAACTATGAAGTTTTACGGTTTTCATACAATTCCAAACCTAATTCAGTTATAAAGCCGTTTGGTTACATGTAATATTAGATGGCATTAGTTTTTTCCAGTGTTAGATGAAACATTACAGCTTCAACTCTCCCTAAATTGATTATATGTAATTATTATCTAATTGTGTACTTTTAACCTCAGATGATCGCCATATGCTTCATAAGAGATAACCTAGTCAAAAATCTATTCCCTTTACAATTATGAAACAAAAAAAAGCAGTAAAAACTGTAGATATTAGTACATACAAGTTATATAATAAATAACTACAGGTTACTTCACCAAACTTACTGTTATAACATAAATCATATAAAGAGTGTGATCCCTGTGAACTATCAGAAAAGATTAATTGGCAACTGACATTGCAATATTTTTTGTGTTAAAGATTAAAGGAACCACATCTAACAGGGTGCAAGAGCTCACTACTTTACTTTCTTTATTATTTCAGAAAAATAATTGTAAATTTATTTGCTTATTTTTATTCAAGTTTATTTTAAGTTTTGATTTATCGACAGAGTGACAATTATACACTAATCCTTATGTACAAATTTACAATTATGTAAATTTGTGTATAACGATTAGTGGATACAAGTCATTCTGCAGGTAAAGAAAAAATTATAATAAACTTTAATGAAAAAAATATACAAATCAATAAAGATTGTTATCACCAAAACATAATATTAAAAGCTATTATTTTCTTTGGGTCGATAATCGAAATACGTTTAATATCTGAAATTAAATGTCAGGATAAAACACAGCACAATTTTTGTATTTATTAAATTATTTCCCTGATATTCATCGAGTAATAAATATTAGAATGAAAAAAGCCACTTACATTTGGAGTGCATTTCCGTGACTATTTCTCCATCTCATACTTTCACGAGACGTACTATTATTATATATAAAATCTTCGCAAAAAAAAAAATTACAATGACATTCACAAAAAATATATAAAACTGAAAAATCTAAAATGCTGGGAAGAGCAACCATTGAAATAATGCACAAGAAAAACGTATAATTTTTTTTGTGAAAAAGAAACAACAAGATACGAAGTCTCAGTCACGGATAAGGTCATGGGGTCAGGGGTCAAACTGAGTTTGGGAGCCTCGTAAAAAGGACACCCATGGCCCATTCGGATGGTCGATCCCCGCATACAAATATTCTTCATTCAGAGGCTAACCAACATCCAGCCCATATTCGTGAGACGTCTGGATTTGTAAACTCTCTCTCTCTCTCTCTCTCTCTCTCTCTCTCTCTCTCTCTCTCTCTCTCTCTCCGCTTGCTTTCAAACACCAAGCAAGTTTATGGCGCCTCATTACTTGGGATGTAAAGTTATTAACTTAATAATACGAAAATGTAAGAATATCCTCGTTAAACTTTAGCATAACTTGAAAAATGGGAGCTTTAAATTAATGCATTTTACATTATACCTTAACTTCTTATGAAACCTAATCCGGCACACGTACAAAGTGAATACAGACATGTATATATGCATACGATGAATCCAGATTACATGCTCATGTCAGAAGTGTATATACTGTACACAAAATTACGGTAAAACACACACACACCTATATATATATATATATATATATATATATATATATATATATATATATATATATATATATATATATATATATATATATATATATATATATATTGAACGAGTGTGTATTAATGTCAAAGTATGAAATTCTCTCTCTCTCTCTCTCTCTCTCTCTCTCTCTCTCTCTCTCTATGAGTCAAAGATCCTCGTCTTTCAGGGCTAATCTCTCATCACCAACTTTCTGCTCTCATAAAACTGCGGTGGACGCTCTTTCTTCATTTCCAACACTCAATAATTCTTCCCCCGAACTCATCAAATGAAACTCTGAGAATAACGTCATGGGGCCAACTTCGCACAAAAAAAAAAAAAAAAACAAAAAAAAAAAAAAAAAAAAAAAAAACAAAAAAAAAAAAAAAAAAAAAAAAAAAAAAAAAAAAAAAAAAAAAAATTAAAAAAAAAAAAAAAAAAAAAAAAAAAAAAACTTCAAGAGGAAACGAAGAAGCAATAAGAGAGAAAAAGTCAAGGAGGAGATTTACGAATAAGTAAAGAAATAGGATGATAAAGAGGCGACGGAAGAAAACTAAAAAAGGAGTCTGAAAAAATAAAATACAAATATAAAAGAAAATGAGAAAAACTATGAAATTTGTCAAGAAATCTTTTATCGATTTGCCCTGAAACTTTGGCGTAAAAATACTTAATTCTTTTTTTCTTTTTTTTTACAATCTGCGAATACACATGACACGAAAAATGCAAGAAAGTCAATAAAAAAAGAAGGCGAACAGGCGATTGAAAAATAATTATAAGGTCAGTAAGAACTGCAGTGGAATCAGGAAGAACCCAATTTTTTTTACTTGGACGATAGTACAGACTGGCTTCGATATTACCATGGTCATCAGTACACAAGATCGACCGATGCAACTGGAACATATTATAAGCAAACTGTAATACAGATATAGGATTCAGAACTGACAGAGGGCAAGGGGGAAATGCACACAGGTGGTTGTGAAGATGGTCTAGTAGTAACAGCCACACGCTGCAGAAGCATAGTAAATGGACAGGTAAAATAAAAATGAAAAAAAAAAATTAAGATCAAAAATGGAATCGTAACGTAATCAAAATCGAAAAATAGACGAAATCGACCAAATAAAAATACAAAAAAGGCACATTGTAAATTAGAAATATCAAGATGAAATATGTGACGATAAAGATGGCGAATAGGGTTAAAGGCTGGCTGAAATGAAGGCTAAGAAAAAGGCAATTGCAGAGGAATTAATGGAAAGGCAGACGTCTGAACGAGCCGGATCGAAAGAAGTTTCTTGCGAAAAGGATAACACTGCGATTCGGGAC